>NC_143201.1:19870714-20028571 GCF_051530095.1 Phoenix dactylifera
AATTTATGAAAATATGTGATGTGATGGGAATGTGATTGAACATGTAAAACTAGACATGTAATATGAGTTGGACTAACCTTGTCATAAGATAGCGGCCACGAGCTGATGCGTGGGATAGCCTCCACGGGCTTACGCGTGGGATAGCCTCCACGGGCTTACGGATAGCGGCCACGAGCTGATGCGTGGGATAGCCTCCACGGGCTTACGCGTGGGATAGCCTCCACGAGCTTACGGATAGCGGCCACGAGCTGATGCGTGGGATAGCCTCCACGGGCTTACGCGTGGGATAGCCTCCACGGGCTTACGGATAGCGGCCACGAGCTGATGCGTGGGATAGCCTCCACGGGCTTACGCGTGGGATAGCCTCTACGAGCTTATGCGTAGGATAGCGGCCACGAGCTGATGCGTGGGATTTGTGCAGTCTTGGACTGGGACATGATCTTGGTTAGTCCAACGCCAGAAATGAAAAGTTTGAAAACTTTGGAATTTGAGTAATATGGGAATGGATCACATAATGTGAAAACAACAAAGGATTTGTGTATATGTACTGATTACATATATTTGTTGTTTGTTGAGCTTTTGAAATGATGAAATGCTATATATATTTTGATACTTGATTATTTTATGATTTTATTGTGTGTGGCTGTTGGGATTCTTACTGGGCTGGAAAAGCTCATACTACACTTCCATTTTTTTTCAGAGGCACTGGATTCGTAGAATCTGTCGGATGGGACAAGAAGTGAGCTCGATCTGGAGTCAGACTGCTAGATAGTTAGAAGTCAATTTATCTTTTATTTATGGACATTTGAAATTATGTAATAAATCAGTACATTGTAGCTGGATTTGATTGAATTACATCAATCTTTGGTTTTGGCATATATGTGAATGTTGTACCTTTTAGGCCTTGCATGATCTTTAGGGCACCGCTCTAGGGCTCATGCGGCCGGTCGCGTGCCGGACCTGGGTGATGGGTTCGGGGCGTGACAGCTAGCATGAAAAAGACTACTCCAGTTTCTTTGAAATTCTAAGATTGGTATTTACTTTTTGATCTAGCATTGCATTGTGTTCCAATATGCGAGTTTCCAAGAATGGGGCATAAATGCAAATGCCTGAAGATGCGAAACCTGTCCATAGCTAAGCTGATCCTTACCATGAAAAGCCGTCTGAATGGATCAGATTTTGAAAACTAAAATGTATGAAATAAATAAAACAATGCAATGAATCTTGACCACCAAACTCTTTTAATGTAGTGTGGTGACTAAAAGATCATCTCAATGGAGAGCCATTATATGTGATTATATACGACCTATACACAATTTTAATTCTGAGCCGGACCTGAACCCAACCCAACCCAGACCTGAATTTTTGGGGTTAGGACTGGGTTATACATGGATCTGACCCAACCTAAATGATCTGTTGAGTTAGAAATTTTAGCCGTGTATCTGATTTGACCCGATCCGATCTTCCATTGGGTTAGGTCTGGTTCCAACATTAGAACCCAAACAAGGAATCAGGTTGGGCCGAGATCACTCATGATCCGGCCTGGCTGACCCATTTGCACTCCTATCATAACATAATTTAGAGAATCATCAAACTCGCTATGGACCATATTGGCCACTTCAGGAAGATTTGGACAAAATCCTGAGCATGATCCACCACATCCAAGGGCTATTCAATCATTAAAGCATCTAGAGGCCATAAATTTCCCGTCAAACATCATCCGAAGGGGTTCCCACTAATATGAGGCTTTAAAAATATTTAGTTCAAGAGACGGGCTGATCAAAGTAGAAGTTTTATTTTTTAAATAAGATTTTTAGTAAGTATATATTTCAATCTAAGAGAGATTAGATGATATAATAAAAAATAAAAGTTGATGTAGAATGTAAGATCTATGTTTAATAAAATTTTAGAATTTTTCGTCATTATATTTATTGGTTACTTATAATCTCTTTTAACTAGAAAAAAAAAAATTTGTCCCAGATTTTGAAACGGCGAATCTCTCTAGTATAAATAGATAAATGTGTAGTAGTTTTAATCATCTTTAATAAAAGTAAAGGACTGAGAACCTGCTCTTAAAATTTTTAATATTTTTTATTATTTTGCTCTAAGAGATGGTAGTTGAGTTGATCAAAGAAATTAATCCTTTCTTTTTCTCGGACAAATTACAAGGTGTTTTCCCAAATATATGTTCCATCATGACCACAAAATGTTTGGTGACACTTCCACCATTTTTCTCAAAGAAAACCGAAGGGAGAGAGATAGAGAGCTTGGTAAGCCATCAAATGTGGCTTTGCCCATAAGGAGCTAGATTTGCTCCTTCCAAGAAAAATAACAATCAAATTTTTATGCAAACATACTTATTAAGACTTTTCTGGCTCAACTGCATCCAAATCATAACTGAGATTAGACATAGGTGTAAAGTCCGTTAGACCTAACTTATCAAATTTTGAGATACACCTGAATATGCCTTAGCAATTAGGTCAAGCGACCAAGGATTTGGGTTGACAAATAACACGGGTAAACCTAATGGGCTTTCAAGTGGCCTTGGCCTATGCTCTGGAGTACTATAAATGTTGGCTTAAACTATATTAAATGTTGGCTCTGGATGAGAAAGACTACTAAATAGATCATGATGGAACTAGAGAACATGAGGATTAAGCTCGTACCTGAAAATTTGGCCCATTCCAATCCCCAGCAGGCATAGCCTGATATCAGATGGTCAACTTCACCATCATCTTTGTCATCCAGGCCTTTTGATTTCCAACAAATAGAATGTCAATTTTAATGAAGCAAATGTATCAAGTTTACAGCTGCAAAAGAATAAATCAAGTATAGGTGCACTTTTGTTATTATTTTAGGGGAAAAAGTTGTTATTTTAAAATTGTTAGAACTACCTGCATTCTATCCTTGAAAAGTGGATGAATCAATATACTGAGCATTGTGGAACGTTCAAACAAGCATGAATTAAGCATCCATTATGATTGATTTTGGCTTATATTTTTACCAAATAGTAATTAGTCAGTCAGGATGACAAAGATCTACGACAATTAGTTGTGCGAGATTAGCTAACAACGAACTCTGAAGAGAAGATTTGCCAATTCTAATTAAGAAAAAGGAAAACTAGAGAAAGAACAGGCTGCAGAACAACCACTAATGAGTTATTCTAACCCTACGACCCTATGCAACAAAATTTAACAAAGCATCAAGGTTTGGAGGATCAACATGTGACTAAAGTCTACAACAATATATTGCACGAATTTGCCATCGATCGCTTTAAGGATCTCTATACAAAAGCTTCCTATAAAGAAGCCATATTACCTTAGAGAGAGAAGAAAGCTATGCAGCTTTCTCAGAATAGTTTGAAGAGTTTATTATTTCAATAGTAGATATCGTTGACGGAGAGTAACCCACTTATTCAATTATCTCTATCCCGTGTACATTGTTATCAAACTCATAATTCTTTGAATTGGTACAGCCCTAAAAGATTTATGAGGAGGAGGAAGAACAAGCAGCAGCAGCGGCAGCGGCACTTAAAAGAACGAATTAGACAAAAGACATAAGGAGATCGAGAAGATCTTCTTCCACTGTTCGAGCTTTCCACTACCACCCTCGTCAGGTGAACTTGGTCTCGCACTCCTGCGACACGACACGGGCCTCCTTCGCCAGTCCACTGACCTCAATGTCACACGCTACATCCATGCTTTTGCTTCCCATAACCATCCCGCCAATCGTCTTCCCCACCGAGAATTCAATCATCAAGGACATGGGGATGACGTCCTTCGACCCTTGTAGACTACTTTGGATCTGTTTTGGTAGCACAATGTGCGATCCCTGGAGGACAAGATGGAAGGTGGTTGTGTTCTCGTACCCTTGATCTAAGGCCTGCGTCTTTCCCACTGCGATGTTTGCACCCTGGTGGGCAAGGATGGCCTTCCCGCCAGCCCCGTAGGAGTACCCCATGCGCAAGCTCGGGTTCTCGACCCTCATCGTGAGATCGTACTCGGGCTTCGGGATGAGGGAGCCGGCTCGAGGATTTGGATTCTTCAGCACCAGTCGGATGACGGAGAAGGAGGGGTCCGCAGGTCGCACGACCAAGAGGTAGATAATGGCGATGATGGCGGCGAGGATGCCAAGGACGAGGGCGATGCCGATGGCCCACTTAAGACACGGGACGATGGGCCGCCGCTGGCGGCGGTCGATGTGGTTGTTGCGGTACTGCTCGACGATCTTGGCATTCTCCGGAGGCGGCACGCGGTAGATTTGCTCCTTGGGGACTTGGACGACGTAGGTCTCGGTGGGGCGGGGCGGGGGATTCGGGTTGGCCGGGGCAGCCGGTGGGAGGCAGGGCCTGCCGTCGGTGGTGTCGGTGGGGGTGGTGGTGGTGGTCGGCTCGGGCCCAGGTGGAGGTGGTCGCGGCGGCGTGGCGGCGACCCGCTCCGCCATGGCGGGACGGCGGGGAGGGGGGGTTGAGGGGGAGGGCAAGAGGGGTAATGGCGAGGGGGAGAGAGAAAAGGGGAGGGGTTTGCATGGCGGGCGAGTGGAGGGAGTTGGAGAGCAGAGGGGGAGAAACAAGCGGACGCATGCAAGGCCGCATGGTTACCGCGTTGCCCATCATTGGAGAATAAGCAATGCTTGACTCGGTCAACGAGGTATCATAGACCGAATGTTTTCGGGGGTATCCGAACCCACTGCAAACTAGCCTGGACCGGCCTAACCGTTTTGGACCGGCACTTGGGTTTGCTATATCATACTATTTTACCCAACTGACCCCTCTCGCTAATCACTATAGTACTTCTTCCTTTCCAACTTTTAATTTATTGCAGCGGATGGGACTCAACCTTTTGGTCCATATATGCTGCACTCTTCCTAAACGTTACTCATATTCTATTTGAAGGCAATTCAGTTACAGTGGTGGGTTGAATAATGAAGGGTGTAATTGATTGATGTCAAATAAAAGGGTGTAGACCCAGGTCCCAGCGGGCCGCCCAACCAAGCTCGAGGTTAGCCATGCCCGTTGAAGCTCATGCATGGTGTTTTATGTGGCTAACTGCTCTGAAAAAATCTTGTGGCTAGGGGAGAGGAGATTATTCAGTGCATAACGAAACTTTTTTTTTTTTTTTTTTGACTGTTTTAGATGTATTCGTACTTAATATATATGATATATCCATTTTGGCAGCAGAAAAAAAAAAAAAAAGAAAAGAAGAAGAAGAAGCAGCTCACGCATCATGGTGAGGTTGAAGGTGCTGATGCCAATGATGAAAATATTTTATGGGTCATTTGCCCGCCGAGATAGGTTTCTTGGTTTGAAGGTAGCCAGGGGCACAGATCATCATTTGCCATCTATAATTATTTTAACCCGGGTCCATTGTTAATTGAAGAGACGGGTTTGTTTGCAAATTAAATTAACATCATCTGCGTCAATTTATAAATAGAAAAAACAAGAGGTGCTATATACAATTTCAATAAAGTCTTGGACGCGATATACAAAAACTAGAGGAGGAGTTGCGTTCGGTCTGAGCTAGTTCCGGCTTTCGGTTGCCGAGACTGGTTCAGACTAATTGACTAAACACAAGCACTTTTACGTATCACCCCTTATATTACATAAGTATAAAAATTCCATAACACTGAAAGGGGAGTCTCCACTCCTACATGGGTTCGGTTCTATTAAAAATAAGGTGACACCCATATATACCTATCAGAGCACGCATCTCTACGCCTCCGGACGGAGAGTCACGCTTCGCCACATGATCACACATGAGAGTTTCCGAAGATCGGTCACAACTCTTGGACCTTTGCTCTGATACCACTGAAAGTGGAGAGTCTCCACTCCTACATGGGTTCGGTTCTATTAAAACTTACAGATTTACCTTTTCGCGGATTCGGATCCCCAATAGTAGTTGACCCGTTACCACGCTTCCTCAAGTTGCAGCAGATGAGGAAAGGCGGTTTCCCGGGCGGCGCCCTTTCCACCTTCGTCGCGCAAGGGTTTATCGGCGGTTATCCCGCACCCTACTCCCGGCCGTGAAACCCTTATAAAACCCTCACCCACCCTTCTCTTCCTCCAATCAGACCCTCCCAAAACCCTCTCCGCCCCTTGAATCGATTCACTCCCGGATCCGGCCGCCATGCCGAAGGTCTACGGCACCGGGACCTACGACTTCTTCCGTCGAGCCCGGCCAGTGGCCGGCGGCGGAGACGCTTCCGGAGAACCCGCCGGAGCAGCGGCCGGGAGGGAACCTCTCGAACACCATCACCCTGCTTGAGATCCAGCGGGACCGGCTCACCAAGATCGCGGCGGCCAACTGGCTGAAGACCGCCGGGGCGGATGCCTCGGCCCGGAAGTTCGATCCAGAGATGGTGAGGGAGATCTACGAGACGGAGCTTTTGGTCTCCGGGGGCCGGAAGATGGTCCCCCTCCAGAGGGTCATGATTCTGGAGGTGAGCCAGTAATTGGAGAACTATCTGTGGCCTAATTTCGATCCGGAGACTGCTACATTTTAGCATGTCATGTCGATGATCCTCATGGTTAATGAGAAGGTATAGGCTGTTTATTTAGAAGTTACGAGCCTTAAAAGAAGAAAATATTGGCACAATTAGGTTTTCTATTAACTCTATTGATTTTCAAGTTCCGGGAGAATGTACGGTATACACAACATTTCAGTTTTTTTGTTTTTTTTAAATCTCTTTCTTGTAAAACCTATATGTTTATGATACACTCTACTCAAATTAGTACAATTAGCAAGGTTTAAGGCATTTTGACATACCAGTCCATATCGTACCATTTCAAGACAGACATGGTACATTGGCCTGTGCTCTTGTATCATTTATGTTGGTTCATGCTAACCAACACAACTGATATTAACACTATTTGCGGAAATGGGTTTTTGACACGTGAGTGGCATGGCTTAATCGAGGAAGCGGAAGGGGGAGGAAGCGGAAAGGAGAAGAACTCAAGCTCAAATATGGAGAAAAGAAATTCAATTACTCCAAAGGTCTGAAAAGTTCTGCTTTTGCAAGTGCGAGGGCATCTCCTCTTATAGAACGGATTACAAAGGTGGATTCCAATTCATTTTGGAGTCCGAAAGTTAGTTTATCGCTTATGGCCGACAGATAAAGCAATGACTCGACTTAAAGAAAGAAAATGAAGGACCGAAAAGACTCAAAGCAAAATAAAGTAAGGCATCTTGCTTTTTACAAAGTAGCCTTTCGAAAAGCATCTTCCTCTTTCTCTGGTCAGGAGCGATTCCTTCCGCCTGAAGAAAAGGTGAGGTTGACTTGATATGACTAAAGCTTCTTTTACAAAAGTAGCTTTTTCAAAAAGTAGATTCTTTTTGCTTGCTGGAGAAGATATTGCTTCATCCGCATTGATGTACTGCATGATGTGCTGGCAAAGCTGATTTGGCATTAAGCAGCTTTAATAAAGACGATTCTCTTTGTTGAATGGAGGAGATATCTTCTGCAGAAAGCTATGTGCTGATGTAGACTTCATGGACATTGTCCTATTTGGCTCTGCTTCAAATGTGGAGTAGAATTGCTGTTTCATGTGGTCCAAACATTTGGCCATGCTTGTGTCTACATCAGCACATAGCTTTCGGCGGAAGATATCTCCTCCAGCCAACAAAGAGAATCATCTTTATTAAAGCTGCTTAATGCCAAATCAGCTTTGCTAGCACATCAATGCGGATGAAGCAATATCTTCTCCAGCAAGCAAAAAGAATTTACTTTTTGAAAAAGCTACTTTTGTAAAAGAAGCTTTAGTCATATCAAGTCAACCTCACATTTTCTTTAGGCGGAAGGAATCGCTCCCAACCAGAGAAAGAGGAAGATGCTTTTCGAAAAGCTACTTTGTAAAAAGCAAGATGCCTTGCTTTATTTTACTTTAAGTCTTTTCGGTCCTTTCTTTTCTTTCTTTAAGTCGAATCATTGATTTATCAATCGGCCATAAGCGACAGACTAACTTTCGGACTCCAAAATGAATTGGAATCCACTTTTGTAACCCGGTCTATAAGAGGAGATGCCCTCGCACTTGTTAAGACAGAATCTTTCAGACCTTTGGAGTAATTGAATTTCTTTTCTCCACATCTGAGCTTGCGTTCTTCCCTACTATCCTCCCCACTATTTACAATCATGACGCTTGTTGTGCCAGTCCTTGAGCAGCACAAGGTGGCATATGATACTTAAACCCTATGAATCAAGGTGAGAGTTGATTAATTCAAAAGTTTTAAAAGATGGCATCCTTGGCTTCCTAAACAAGTGGGGGTTGCCCAGATGTCCACCTTAACATTTTTTTTATCATGTTCAAGGCTTCGAGCATGGAAAGTAGGGTTGAATTTCAAATTACTATTGGGTGTTGGCAAGTTTGTAGTTTTCATTGACCTATTACATCTTATCTGATAAGTTATGTTTTATCTATTAGATTGTAATTATATTTTTAGTTTTCTCTGTATATTTTTTGTTTGTTTTTAGTTTATTATTTTTGGGAAGCTTGATCTTTGGACGCTTACCTAGGTACCCACGTAACACCTAGTCATTAGGCAGCCCTGTGGTCTCCCGTCGTTCACCACTATCTTTAAGACATTGATCCATTCCAAGTCCAAGTAGAATAACCTAAACCTGTGTAGATCATTGACTTTAATTATTTGATGTTGCATTGTTTAATGCTGCAACTCGTGCCACTATATGGCTACCTATTGAGATTCAAGACCATAGAGTATTAAAGTGTGAGACTGACAATAAACCTCATCATCCTTTAAGGGGCATATATTTAAGGTCCATGTGCAACTTGCCTGCAGACCCTTAAATGGATAAAGATAATGAAAAGGAAATGAGAAAACAAAGAGATGGGGAGATCATTACAAGAAAGTGAAGGGGAGAAAGAGAGAGAGTATGGGAGAGAATAGACTGCAGAAACTAGTTCTTGCTAAAAGATAAGGTGGTCAATTTGAGGGAAAGCATAACTAAGATGTGCCTCTCAGCTCCCAATGCTCTCTTTCCTGCCCGGTGCTGGAAGGTCGGAAGGAGAAGTGTAATAATGCTTTAGAGATATTATTGCAACAGTGCTTCCATTTAGCATTTTGTGCTTCTCAATGGCCTTTGTGGATAAGTTAGCAGCCTGACGATCTATCCTGATAAATGGAATACTATTACTTGTTTACTTTTCACTTTCCCTCAATAAAAATGATAGTCTACTTTAATGTGATTTTCTCCCTTGTGGCATATGTAATCATAAGTTGTGAATAACAGAATAGCTATGAGCCTATGACGATGTACCTTTTGCTAAAGTTTTTATTATATTCATCTCAACACAAAGTGCTCATAACCATATATTCTATGTCATGAGTTTAACATCCTAATATTCTTGACTACGATTGGTGGTTGATGCCTTATCAGCGAACATGTCATGTCTGCATCTTGTGTGCCTTGAGCTTGTAAATGATGATCAATACGAGATAAATCTCGATGGATGCATATTAGAACATCGAGGGTGACATTCTACAGCTTAGCAAGAATAAGCTAATGGTCTGCATCATATGAAAAGTTAGAATGTATAATTCTTAGATACATTGTCTCCTCTTTCACCACATTGGCTCATCCATTAGGTCTCCCTGCCCTGGTCTAATTATGAAACTGTGATCAATCAAAGGAAGAAGGTGATCCCATATTATTTAGGATAGGAACCTATTCTTCATATGATGATTGACTAAAAGCAATTACTTTTGCAGTCATGAGGTTTCTATATGCTTCTAAACTTATACATCATTGGTGAAGGGTTGACGAGCACTCAAATCCTTGTACTAACTTGTGAGTGCAATGCAATAAGAGAGTTGTTTCTCCCTTTTTGAATGAAAAGTATACTAGACCTTGATGCAGACAGTCTGGTCGTACATTAGGCGACACTTTCCCAATGATGTCTGTTTCTTCTATGATGCCTTAAGGAGACATTAAAGCTGTGTTTTTAGCTATAAATTGTCCCATAACAAAGTTAAAGTTGGTCATCTTCATGGTTCCATTCTGCTAACTGGATATCATCCCCAATATGAGAAGCAACATGCGTCTCCTTGCTTTTTGTTTATAGATTGAACATTTATTTTTCTATATCAATGTAGGTGTTCTTTTTCTATCATCAAATTTATCAAAGATAAATGGCACTTGTACACAGTTAACTGTCATTTTAAAACCATTTTAAAGGGTAATGATCTAATGTAGTGATGACGATCCACACATGCATAACAATCAGCTCTCTATTGGGTGGCACTCATTGAATTTGTTGCATAAGGTGAACACTATAATGTCTTCAAAAACTTTCACTTGAAAGGGGAAGCTTTTTGCAATATCTGTGATTACTTGCTCTACACTCATTATGGCTCCAAATGAAACATGTTTGTTGGCCCTAAGAGACAACATGGTACAATATTGAATTCATGTGATTGTACAACAGATGGGCAAAAAAGGGAAACGTAGGGATATGCCCTTAAATCGTATCTGTACTTGTTTTATGAAGAAAAAAGGAACTAACACAAAAATAGTGAAATAGGAAGGTGGAATTGAGATCAATCTTAGGCTTTTCTTGTACCATTGTAGAACTCAGAAGTGCTAGAATATCGTATCAAGATCAAATTGTAGCAAATACATAGAGGGACATGTGATAAAGGTGATAGGATAGGACTAAAGTTTTGAAGTGATGCATAATATTGCAGGGAAAAGTTTTTCTAGCCATGCATAAGTTTAATGCCCATAGCTGTGCGACCAACCATCTCTATCATTCAAGTGCTCTAGGTAAACATGCATAGAACACTTTACCTTTGATCAAGGTTTGAAAACTTGGTTTTGGTTTTGGTTTTAGCCAAGTTTTTGGAGTTTCGGTTTTGGCAATTCCAACAGTATTTGAAGTTCCGCTCAAAGTTTTGGAGTTATGGTAAAAAAGAATAAAAAAGTTGAAGAATAAAAAGAAAGTAAAAGGAATAAAGGATGCCAATAAAAGGTATTGTACATCTTAGAGTATTTTGTGCTATATAGTTTCTTTATATGTGTAATTTTGACAATTTAGTCTGAAGTAACTGTTTCATATCAGTTAAATTTGGTATAATGATAATTATTCTTCTGAACATATTGAATTTTAGTTTTTCAAAAAAAAAAAAGATACTATAGAGTTATCTTATTATCTATCTCCTTTTTTAACCAAAGAAAAAAAACAAAAACATTGAAAGTTGATATTGTAGAGCCTATTATTTAAATAATTAAAGTTATTATCCTATACAATTATAAACACCAAAAAATACTCAATTTTTTATGACTAATTTCAATCAATTTTGATCGGCACCACCAAAACCGACCTAAATTGCAGAAACTACCCAAAACTGGAAATTTGGCCAATTAGCTTTGGTACAGTCTTGGATGAAATTGTTCTGTTCTGCTCAAAAGTTGAAGCCTCGCCTTTGATCATCCATTTAATCATTTACAATTTGTTCAAAGCATTTTAAGTTAGTTTTTGCTCAATATTGGGATCCCACAAAGATGAGGTTTGAGTTATATACATGAAATGTATATGTAGATAGCTTCAATAAAGAGTTAGGGAAATAAGAACAAGAAGATTCTAATTATTTAAGAGGAGGAAGGAAAAAAAAAGTCTTCTCTAGATATACCTCAAAAGTGAAGACATGAATAAGATGAGAAAAAAAGAGGTAAAGGAAATTTACTTTCCAAACATTTAGACAAGTGCTCCAGCTGTTTGAAATCCATTTAAATGCCATAGATGGTTTACTTCTATAGCTGTTTGGCGGCCTTGGAAATTGGCAACCCTGTTGTTGAGTGATTGCTTTTTGATTTTTTTTTCTACTAGTGCTGTTGCTAATTGTCAAGAGGCCATAGCTTGCTTTCTGGTGTGAGAAAACGGGGTTAGGCCTTGTTTTTTGATGCAAGGAAAAGGATTTGGGCCTTAGGGTTTGTTATTCTTATTTCAGTAAACCACCAAATTGGCAAAGGTGAAGACATGGTTATTCGTTTTATTCTGGTGAATCTTATAGGAAGAATAAAATTGTTTTGGAGATGGGAGGTGCAGGAATCTTTTACTTTTGGACCCTTCTATAGCTTTTTTGTCCTTCAATTTTGGACTGTGGTTTTAACAGTGTAGTCTAGAATCCAACAGATTTTGAAGTTTCAGGATATTGTGTCAAAAATTATGAGAGAAAACAATCATCTTTAATGATCATATTGCTTTGGGAGATAAGACATACAAACAAGAAATCCTTTTCATGCTTAAGAAGAAACCATCAACTATCTACTTCTTCTTAGTTATTCTCTAAGAATAGCATTATGAAGAATCAAAAGTCTGGATAATGGTTGGTTGTCATATGATGACAAGTAGAGAGCTTGGAGGACCATATCTCAAGCTTTCAGTGGAAAATCTGAAATGAAAGATCTAGGAGAATTAGTTGAAACAAAATCTGAGGTATATATGGATGATTCCTGTGTTTTCTATTTGCATGTGCAATGGAGGAGGGATCTGTTTTGTCATGTTGGGCTGATGCAAAAGTTTACCCTATTAGAGTCATTCCTTTTTGAGTTTATCCATGTCACTAAACTGTATCTTTTTGAGGTGGTTATTTTGCCTGCATGCTAGGTTATTTAATTCCTCTTTTAATGAGAACAAAATCTAAAGAGAATGATTTTAAAGCAATTTTGGAGTCCATACAGCACCTTATGAATGAATCATGTATAGTTCCTGATTGGTTGCATAATATATTTTTGGGTTATGGAAACCCCTCTGCTGTGCAGCGGACAAACATGCCTGACCTCCTGGAAGTGGTGGATTTCAAAGACACATTTCTTGATGCAAACCATTTGAGAGACAGCTTTCCAGATTTTCTGGTTAGTCTTGTTATATTTTAATTTTCCTTATTCAGATTGCATATATAATGTCTATTTGTGTTGCATTTTGTGTTTCTAACCTTTTCTTTTTTCAGCATGTTTAGGTTTTGCTTTGTTAATCCAGATGGTACAGAGGAGTCGAATCCTAGTCCTCCCTTCCGGGTTAAGCTTCTCAAAACAATGAAGGGCAACAATCATGCTCTTCCAGGCAATAAGGAGTCTAGCAATATGTCTGGCTTGAATGATGAAAATATGGCCAACCAAGGTTCTGAAAAGGAAAAGATTTTTGTTGCGGCATATGTTCCTGCCGATCGTGGGACTTATCCCCAAGATCAACCAAAGCAAAATTCAGTTAGATTTACACCAATGCAGGTACTTTTTTGTTCTCTTCGTTTTCACTGGTAGTGATAACTAGATTAGTTTTGGAGAAATAGTTTATTTTGAGTATATGGTTAAGACTTAAGAGTATCATTTATTTTCAGTTGTTTTCTGGTCACTGCCTAGTATAGCAGCAATGTACCATCTCCACCTTAATCTATTAAAGTTCTGTTGTTACAGAGTATTGTATAGCAATATAATTGTTGCTTATCAAGCATCTATGATGTAAAATCATTTCCTACGTATGTTCACCAAAACAAGTGTGGATTGGCAATCTTCTATATGATTTATTTTATTTTTTGATATATATTTATAATTACAGAATTATAAGATAACTGGATTATTATACTGGATCATTTAATAGCTCTACATGGGTCTGTAAAACAAATGAGCCGTTTGTGATTAACTTGTGTTTGCCTTGAGATATGAGTGGGAATTCGCTCAACTATCTATCTGTATATGTATATATATGTATGGAAGCCATGAGGGTCCTTTGGCTCTCACTTGATCTCTCAAAAACAAGATGTTCATGAGCAGCTTGAGTTTGGCTCGAAACTACATGAGCTGGTTCAAGCTCAACTTGATAACAGAAACAAACTGAACAGCTTGCTTGATTTTTCATTTACACTCCTAGTCTATTTAACCTACTTTTTAAATTATATAAAGTGATAGATACTGGTTGCATCTCAGGGCGTCAACCTAACCTTTCAACTTAACACTTCATGGTGATTGTGTCTATCTATTTTGCAGATTGGAGCAATTATTTCAGGTATGCAGCCTGGGTTGACAATGGTTGTTGGTCCACCTGATACAGGAAAGACAGATACAGCTGTGCAAATTTTGAATGTTCTTTATCATAATTGCCCTTCACAGAGAATGTTAATTATCACCCATTCCAATCAGGCTTTAAATGATCTTTTCGAGAAAATAATGCAGGTATACCTATCATGTCTCTTTGGAGATTATTGTTGTATGGGACGGTAGTTTCTCTTTGAAAAAGATAGTGAAATTTGAGGTTCTGATGGTTACAACACATAGTTGATGGTCAAAGAAGGCATTGTTGTAACTAAGAACTTTTTCTCTATTGATTCATATGTATTTTAGGTAATAAACAAACACTATATGTCTGAATCATTTAAGGACAAGTTTATATTAAAATACATATTTAGTCTGGGTAAGCTGAAGTTGTTTCTGAACCTTCTTTTGGGTCGTTTTAGATCAGCTAAGGTGTCATATTCTATGCCCATTTCCAAATTTACATGTTTGATGTATTTTTACTACATGTTTGATGTATTTTTACTACATTGTTTGATGGATTTTAGCTGTTCTATTTCTATTTATGTTCTGCCTCAAGGTTTTTAAATTTTTTTTTTTAACTATTCGGAAATCTTTGCAATGTTTTATTATAATAATAACAAGCCTTTTCTTTCTGATATGTTGTCATGTTGCTCTTTTTTTTAAAAAATTTAGTTCCATCAACAAAATTGCAGTAACAAACTAGACATGTTTGAGTTCGATGACTAAATTTGTTCTTTGTTTATTTTGGTCTGATGCAGTAAATCCTGTTTTTCCTCAGACAGATAAGTAACTAGACAAATGTATTCTCATTGGCATATGCCACTTGCGCTACTAGGTTATGTCAAATGCACATATTAGTCCAAACTTTTGGACAGACCTGGAAGTTAGACATTGATGCAATAAAACATATTATGTCTTATTTAAAAACAATAATATAATTACAATGTCTTAATGATAATGCACAAATGCTACTTAATGGACAAACCTTTTTTTTTGTGAAGTGTGCAAGTCAATCTAAGAAATTAAATTTATGGACTTGATCCAAAGAACTAGCTATAAAAATTTAGATTTGGATGAAGCAAATCCTATGTCTCGCCATATAAACAGAAGCATGGAATAAAGCCATAGAACTGCTACTTAACCTGCCTACATCTTTGAGTATAAAAATTTAAAGCCATGACTTTTGTCAAAATTAGATTATATTAACCAAAAACTTCATATGAACCATTGGATTTAGAACTATTATGTTGGAGCATAATGTAAAACTGTTTATAACCATATTCAAAAGACTGACGGTCACTCTGAACACAATGGCTTGTGATTGACACAATGTAGAAAATTAGAGATACATGCTTGCAGATGAGGTAATAGGTAATATCTCTGTTACTGCACTCTTTCCTTAAAATAAGCCCTCGTGATTTCCATTATTACTGTGGAACAACCTGGTGATGGAAGAAAAGATCAGAGAGCATGGCGGTCACTTTTACAGGTATAACCAACAGAAACAAGTATCAAATTACGAGTTACTTCTCAAATAATCGGTTCCTGTTTTAATGGGAATGTTGTGACTCTAGTCATGAATATGTTTTTGAAATAAATGGTGGCTTTTCCTGTAGTTGCCTAGGTTGCTAAATTGAACCGACTTGCAATATAGTTCAGTCTAACATGAAAAAAAAAATGAATTAGGAATTCTATGTAAAAATTTAAGCCTAATTCACTCAATCTCCTTTTATCTTTCAGCGTCTTACTCTCTATAAAAGTGACTGCATATTACCTATCTCACGTTATTTCAGTATTCTGAATCATTTTATGAAAAGACTTTCGATAAATCAAAATAAAAATTGGCATCGAATTTTGCTACTCTAAATTAAAAAAAGAAACAAAAAGTACTTGTGCAGATGTTAAATATGGATAATATTAGCGGGCACCAGCTAGTGCAGCTGGTAAAGTCACTGGGTTGTGGTACAACCGGGCGACCGGGTAAAGGTGACGCACTCTACTTTCTAAAATGGACAAATATAGACAATCAGGATATTCTTGTAAAAGACTTGTTAATTTTTTCTTATAACTAATGTTAGAATAAGGTTAAAAGCACATCTGATTTGATACAGGTTGGACATCAGAAATCCATATATGTACATTTAGTCGATGAATATGGATATAAATATTGATATATTCATATTTGTTTTAAAAGAATACAAATACATATATAGATTGTCAATGTGGATATAAACGTGAATATAAATTGGACTGAAACTTTATGAAAACCAAATCAAAGATATCTATAGAATCAAAATTAAATTGAAAATAAGTTAATATTGTCTCTTATTAAATTGAAAGTCTATGAAAGTTATATAGAACTTAAATTGTATTGCAAATAGAGGTAGATATTCAAATATGAATTGGATAGTTGTACATTCATATCTGTATTTGCTTTTTGTTTGATAAATGTGGATATGGATACGACTACAAATATTAGTCGGATGTTAAAATTTGTATCCACATCTGAATAGATTTAGATATGAAAATGGATATGTATGAATATTATCTAGGTCATAGTTTTACTCTTATGTTATGCCTCATGTAGAAAGGGCCTATGCTTCCTTAGTTGCAAGGTGCTATAATCCTTGACTCTAGGCTCCTCAAATTCCTGCACCATAGACATGGTGTCATTGACTTCCAACAGGAGAACTATACGATATGTAGCACATAGGTCAACTGGCTCTTAATCGAACATAATGTGAGCTAATGCTCTCAATACCTGAATCTACGGAGGAAAGTATGTTGGTGGTACAAGACATGGACCTATAGATTAGGTGTATACCCATTGAGCATAGTGCTGTCACTCCGACTTGTAAACCTCTCTGGAGCTCGGTTGGATATAGGTCCAAAGTCAAACCTACTGAAAATTTCAGGCAAGATCTCGATTTAAGGTTTTGAGACCCAACCTGACCCAATCCCAGCTAGCCACCTGGTTTATTTGTACATAATATTAATTTTATATATATGCACTTCAATCTCTAAACTTTGATATATGAAATTTTGTTCTATAACTTAGCGGGGTAAAAGAAAAAAATAATTACATGTTAGAATATATTTGGATACTTATACTTGACTTTAGATTAAGCATATCTTTTCAATTTTAAATCAATCATTATTCTATGGTTAATTATCAAATAATTGTATTCATGATTTAAATTTTATAGATTTAACTGGATATTTAATTGATATAGATGGCTTTGGTTTGATTAATTGTTTAAATATAATTTTTGGACTCAGTGGGTACAGAATTCGATCCACAATGATCTAAACTTGATCGGAAAGTAGGTATGATATAGATCTTAGCATTCGTTCGAATCTAACCTGAGAAATTGATCTTTTTTTTATTACCCAAACTTGCGCCTTACTTGATCCTTTAATGGCCAGGGTATAGATCAAAATTTTGACGCAACACCCCAATAAGTCGACGTCTAGACCAGATCCGACCCAAACCTAATAGCACCCTTAATGTAACCCCTATCTTGGCCCATTCCAAGTGTTCACCATTAACAAGAATACGTAAGAAATCTAACATAACTTTTTTTTTTTTTTTGGTACATCGGTAGCTCATATACGACGGGTGTGGGTGCAGCTAACATATTATTTTTCAATAGTTAAGGAAACAGAATATCTAAGTGAGTTAATCAGCAATTTAGCTGATCTAATCTAATGACTGCATAAGATAAGGATAGTTCACAAGCATCTAGAAACAGGTGAGCTAATATCATACGCAAAAGGTTCCAAGCTTTAAGCATCAAGGCCTCTAGTATCATTTGACCAAAATGTTTCGTAGGCTAGACTTAGGGCTAAGATAAACTAGCATGGTGACAATTCCACAGACCCAATACTTTATGGTATCCAACTTGAAGTGGTCATTAGCTGTTATCCTGTTAATAAATAATGATTTTAATTTTTAATCTCGTATCATCTCAGGAACAGGATTTTATTCTTCAAAAAATGGCATTGTCATGCAATAAATTATTGCTCTGGTCCATTATTTCCTTCCATGACATCGAATTCCGGTGGCTATAAGCTAACATCTTTCTTCAAGTAAAAGAAGAAGGAGGAGAAGACACACTAGTTAAGGAAAATATCAACTATTATTTCTGTTTGATGGTCAATAACATTATTGGGGGAATATCACTTAAAACCTCCGTTAGGCTTCAAGTGGTGAGATATCAAATAGCCTAGTCAAGGTCACGCAGCCCGGACAGGGACTGGAAACAACATCAAGTTCTCGTGTTAAGAAACTCCATCTTTCCTCAGGCGTCACGAGCCCACTATCAGCCATTGTTCTCCGTCGACCAAACGGAGCTGCGAACTGGTTGAAACCTTCCACGTACATGAACTTTAGGTAGGCCCAGGTGGTGCTCTTTTTGAAGTTATACGCGTCAGTTTACGGTTTGCTTGCTGTCTTCTGCTGCTGTAGGAGCTCATCTTGTGATGGGAACAAGGCCAATCTATTGACCAGTCAACCCTGACTCACTTGTGAAACAGATGGGGACATGAACGGCATCTGGTTGGGGCCCATTGATTGGGATACGTGGACCATTGAATAAACCAAACATTGGGCAGGTCCACTGTAGCATTGCAGAAGGGAGGTCCCAGGGCAGGTTGGATAGCAGGTCTTCCAACCCAACCCTAATGCATGACATGTGTTTTTGGTAGTCACAAAGGAGGCTGTTGCCCAAATACAAAAAGGAGAACAATAATACACCATTACACTCAATACCGACCATAAGATCACACCTTAAGCATCAGTCGTAGGTAGAAGATTCAATTGTTCTCGAATGGTAGAGCTTTCCTCTCAGCAGATATTTCTCACTCTTAAGTATCAGCCATAGATAGAAGATTCCACTGTTCTCGAATAGTAGAGCTTTTTTGTCAACAGACATCTCTCATTCTTTCTTTTCAAGCCAGCCAATTCGCTGCCCGATTTCCTTTATAGTTAACTATGGGTAGCCTTAAACGTAGTTAACGCGGCTTTTATCTATATAATATCTTTCAATAAAGAGCGAAAAATAAGGACATTTTAGACGCTTCATTAATCCAAGCTATTGTATTAATAGAGTCCCCCTCTATCCATACCTGGGTCGCTCTGAATTTAAAAATGGCCACCATAAATCCTCCTCGAGATGCTGCTAACTCTGCATAAAATCAATGTTTGAACGCATGGTGCATTCTTTGCATAATAATAGTGACTGATTTTATCGTTGATAGATGAAATTTCATCGGCATAGTCTCTTATGATTTGAGACACCTTGCTTTGGATGAGAGCGTGATTAATTTAATGTGGGTCATGTTGTTAATAGTCGCAACAAACTTTGTGCATGGTTCAACTAATTTGAACTTCCAAAACAAGGGAAGATGAGAAAAGAGGCAATTGGGGAAAAACATCTCGCTATCTTTGTACAAGTCAAGAGATGAGATGTTAAATAGAAGGGTAGGAAATGAGCATGAATGGAAGCTGATGGCTTAAGTGAGAAGAAATTGTGAATGCTTATACTAAATAGCTTGTGACTAGGTCAAAAAAGGTCCGGAGGTTGGAGCAAAGCGGTAGGAATAGCTCCACCAAACAAACCCACCATTTGTGTGAAGGGATGGCTCGAAAACCTAAAAAGGACCAAAAAAAAAAATGGATAACATAGCAATACAGACTCCAGAGTATGTTTTTTTGGGGTTTGATTCCACCAAACAAGAGCCTTCTTTAAAACATAAATCCAAGCCATAGGCCACGAGTTACTAATTTAACCAATGATCTCTCTCTCTCTCTCTCTCTCTCTCTCTCTCTCTCTCTCTCTCTCTCTCTCTCCGCTTGCGCGCTGAGATGGTATCCAAACAAAGATAAGGTGATAAGAGAAGAAGGATGAAATTTGGGGAGTGGTCTTTCAGGCTAAGCATATGTTCAGAAAGGCAAACGAGGCATGGATTGGGTGGCTTCGTATATGGTCAGTCGCTCCGGAGGCACCTTATGGGTTGGAAAAGGAGAGTTGTCTAAAGCACTCCGAAACTTATTGTTTTCTGACTTCATTAGATGTACTTATACTCGAACTGTATGAATCATCCGTCTAGCGCGCGTGCAAAAAAAAAAAAAAAAAAAAAAAGAAGGATGGAGGGATGGGATGGCCCTTCCTCTCTTCTTCAATTATTAAATGATACTTCTCCTAAAATTATTATTTAAAAAAAAACAACAGAGAAGCTTGAAAAATTTTACTCAATAAGCCTTGTCAATGTTAGAAATATCCACTAATTCTTATAGTAAATTTAAAAAATTAAGTCATATATCAGGTCAATAATTAAATACAATATCATAGTACCACACTACCAAGCGAATCGAGTTTGCAAACATGCACTTAGTGATATAAATGCTATGTTCTCTTGTTTCTTCCAAATTTATTTATTATAAAGTACTAATATAATAATTTTATTATCTAAAAAATCAACCTTACATCACCTTGATTCTTTTGTCCAACTCCGTTCCCTTTTTTCTTTCTAAATACCGAACCTTTGGTATCTTCAAGACTTTTATTTTGGATGAGATATCAGAGTTTATATTGGTATAAGGCACCAACTAATATAAATGTATTTAAAATCTCCTCTCTTATGTTGTTAACTGCTATCTCGGCCATCTTCGAGATCAATAAATTGACCAAGATCTATTTGATCTTTTATCGTAGTGAAATAAAGTTTTTTATTGAATAAATAGTAATATGTCTAGTATAAACTAATTGCTTATTTTAATTTAGATTTTTTTGCATGAATACCCTTCTAAATATCGAATTTTGCATGAATATCCTTCCAAAATTGATATTTGCATGTATACCCTCGTAAAACTCTGTTATTGTACAAATGTCCGTACGGTTGTTCTAACGGTATTAAAAAAATCGTATTTATATTAATTAGAAATAAAATAAAATTTTAAAATTACGCTATTGTCCCTATTTTCTTTTTCTGCTTTTAGGATCGCGATCTATTTGTATGTCTATCCAATAAGAGTATTTTAGTCATTTTAAATTGAAACCGTTAATTTTTTAACGTCGTTAGATAGATAGCATGAGTACATATGCAAAAGCAAAAATAAAAAAAAAGGTAGAATGACAAAACAAGTGTTTTATAAGGGTATACGTACAAATATCAATTTTGGAAGGTATTCATGCAAAATCCAATATTTAAGAGAATATTCAGGCAAAAAATTCTTTTAAGAGGTTGAGATATCCATGTCTTGGTTCCTATTTATATCAATGGAGATCTTGAAATGTCATAGGTTTCCAAAATTTTGTCATCGTTTATTTGGAATAAAATGGGATTTTGGTGCACCTCTGCACCAATCACGCATCCTGGCTTTGCGCCTGGCAACCATTCACAGGGACCCCTGGCCCACCTCCTTGCGAGCTCCGGAGGATATTCCAAGTGGAAACATGAGCTCAATCCGTCCCCTCTTCTAGATGGAAGCTCTTAAAGCAGATCCCCTCCCTCTCTCTCTCTCCCCCATCTTCTCCTCTGCACCCACCAAAGAAAAATCATTTTAACTTTTTTCCAACCCGTCAGAGATCTGTGGGCTGCGCTCTTAGAAGAGAAAAGTAAGCATCAAAGAAGGCAAACGCCTCTTTCTCTCTCTCTCTCTCTCTCTCCCCTCTTCCCCCTTTTTCCAGCCCCTATATTCTCTGATCCACTCCCTTGTAAGCTTGGGCACTTGCTAAAAACTCTTTCCTAGCATCATTACCCATCTCCCTTCATGGGTTCAAACTCTTGATCCCTCTGACCACCAAATATATATCCATCTTCTTAATTTTCTCCATCTTTCTCTCTTTCCTCACCTTTTTCTTTCCCTTAATTCCTCATCATCCATGGATTCTAGCAACAGTGGAAGCATCCAATCCTCGAGCAGCGGCGGCGACGATGACTACGACTCCCGGACGGAGGCCATCTCCTCCTTCTTAAACCTCCCACCACCAGCAGCACCACCACCTCTTTCCCCTTCTCACCACCTCCACCAGCACCCTTCTCCTTCCTCCTTTATCTCTCTATCACCCTACCTCAACACCTTCCCTTCCACTCCGTCCGACCCCTACCCTCTCAGCCTCGACATGGCATGGGCTAAATCTCTTCCTTCATCATCGCTATCGGAACCGGGTTGCACCATCCTTGGTGGCTTGACCACCGCTACCTCATCATCATCGACAACAACAACAACATCATCATCATCGAAAACCATGGCAGTCGGTGCACCCAGTCACTGTCTACATTCAGGCAACACTAGCCTCAACCCCTCATCGGTGCAACTACAGACCCAGCCCGCTCAACCGGCCGCCGCTCCCCGAGGCTCCAAGAAGCGGTCACGGGCGTCACGGCGGGCACCGACCACCGTCCTCACAACCGACACATCCAACTTCCGTGCCATGGTGCAGGAGTTCACCGGATTCCCTGCAGCACCCTTCATCTCCTCCCCGTTCTCCCGCCCTCGCCTCGACCTCTTCCCTGCAGCCGCCGCCGCCGCCGCCGCCCCACCTTACCTACTAAGGCCCTTTCCTCAAAAGGGTCAAGCTCCCCTCTTTGCTCCCCTCTCTTCTTCTTCCTCCTCCTCCCCCTCCTCCAGTGTTGCTGCTTCTATTGCAAGAAGTAGTACTGCCAATGCAAACACTGGTGCTCCATCTGCAACTTGTTCTAACTCAAGTTCAAGCAGTACTACTTCATCTAGTAACTATCAATGGCCTTCTATTGGTCTCCGACACCCAAATCTACTAAATACGCAAAGCCCAAACTTCACCTTCCAATCCCCCCTCCAACCTCCACCTACTCCCGATCACAACTCATCCACCATGCCCGCCTTTGGAGGCGCTTCAGACTTCGCCGCCGGGGGTCTAGGGAGCCTCCTCGCCATGGAGGGAACGAAACTGAGCAGCCGAGATGACGGATTCTCGGGCTGGGCTGGTGGCTCAGCATCGGAGGGCAGGGATCGATCCCAGCTAAGGTCGGTCATCGGAAATTACGGCGGTTTGCAGCTGGTTAGCAGCCATGCAGAGAAGGAGTCTGGGAGCATGACAGCGGCTAGGGGTGAAGGTAGAGTGGATTCATGGATTCTTTCTTCAGATTAGAAGATCCGTATTGTAGGCAAAGTGGAAGGGATGGAAGGAAAAGGGGGTTTCTGTGGAGAAGTAGATCATTGCTTCCGTTACGCTATCACCAGTATAGCTGCTGTACGCATCACGCTCTCTTTCTATTAGTACGTGTATATGATTTATCCTGTGCTTTTCTTTTTAATCACTATGCATCTAAAAGCGTACAGGCTTTTAAAAGTTTTTATCTGGGTTTCTCATGTCTTTATCAAACTAAGCTCGGCCAAATCCTTGCTTGGATTCTTACAAAATCTGACCTCCTAAGGCATTGGCCACAGAGCCACGAGCAGACAACGAAGGGACTTCACTTGTGTACCGTATCCAACAAAAGTTTGGTGCTGCAATGGTAGAGACTATGGGATGCTGGGGAGTTTATTACCATGTGTTTCCTTTTGTATCAGTGCTTATGTTTCAAGATAGTAGTAGTATCTCTATTTCTGCTTTTGACTTGTGTGGTCAGGAGTGATTGGCGGAGTGATATGGGGTCGGTTAATTAGCCACCAAAGTAATAAATGATAACAGCAGAAGCTCCTGATGTGCTCTTACTTTGAAGCTTTTTTTAAGGTTGCTAATTGAAGCACGTACGAGATTTTCCCTGATCCATTTATGGCATGCCAAATATAACTCTGGAGCTTTGCCTATAGATTTACACTTATCATGTCTCCCAATCTTCTAAGTTCCACAACTATAGCATACTCGTTGTGAATGATCTGTTATCTATTAAGCGGATCGAGAGACTCAATTTAAGTTATTCGTACAGTGTAATCGATGTTTGTATGCATGGTGTGTTATTTTTGAAGGTATTTACACAAGTATATTCTTGCACATAAGGTTTTGACTTAGATTTCCTTGCTGCTCAGATCATCGAACGATCTTGTTAATCTTGAGGGCAAATGCATGAATTACATAAGCACATAATATATACATAAAAACATGCATATATACTTACGTACAAATACATAATATAGAGAGGGCGAGTAGTGTAGGTTTTGGGGGAGATAGTTTCTGTTTCCTTTCCTTTCCTTTCCTTTCCCTCTCTAAAAGCCACACAGATTAACCATCTGATCACCTCCTCCAATCTTAGAGGATTATTACTTGGAGATAGATGCCTTCATGCCTAGCCATGGGGTTTTTGGTATATTACTCGGATCGGCCAATGATAAAGTCTGAATTATTATGTTACTGCCTCTTCATAAATTTGGTTGCTACCTCAAAAATTAATAGCTATGGAGAAGGGCTGGAGGGGCCTTTTAGGTGTGGCTTGTGACGCTGAAATCATGGTGGCCCATACCACAAGGAATAATTTGTTCAATCGTAATGATGGCATTCCCTCCCATTTGAGGGTCATGTGAAGGAGAGGATTGGTTGGGGTTCTCATCCAAACCTCCTCTGCCCTCTCCCTCCACAGTACTAAGGACCTACAATTTTGGCCGGCCTTCAAAAGGCATCAAGCTTTCTATCTCAGAATGTCGACAATGATGCAATCAGCTGCCATGACAACCATCTATCATATGCCGGAACTCATGATAACCATATGGTTAATTATGAACTGTGTCAAAACATTTGTTTAACACATAGAGCTAAACAAGATTGTAAAATAGTAATTTTGTTGTAATATAAGTAGCAGCAGTACTAATCATAGTAGCATTGATGGTAAAAATAAGGATATCAATACTTGTGACAATTTCTCCAAAAAAAATTGATACTTATAGCATTATTAACATGATATTAAGAAGTAGTTTGGCAAAAAATAATAATAGTAAGATCATGGTCGTGCTATACCGTACCACTATCCAGTATAAATGGCGTACCGACATTCAGTATACTAAAAAAATTTCATACCATACCATATCGATATTGTGCTAGTGTGGCACTGGTACCGAGATGGCGAACTTTGAGTAAGATTGTTCTTGTTGTTTCTAGAACTAGTACTTTTGCTTGTTTATGATGAGATTGCTATCTTTTTGAGTTGAAATCTATTGTCAAATTTTTGATTCCTTATTT
Source organism: Phoenix dactylifera (assembly GCF_051530095.1). Lineage (NCBI taxonomy): Eukaryota > Viridiplantae > Streptophyta > Magnoliopsida > Arecales > Arecaceae > Phoenix > Phoenix dactylifera. The sequence continues at coordinate 19,895,917 of NC_143201.1, forward strand.
ATACCTTCTAGCATCAAAGAAAATGATGACAAATTTGTCGTCCACCAAACAAAATTGACATGCGATATCGATGGCACTTCCTTAATTTGTTTTTGTTGTGAAAATGAATGAAGTGAAACTTGCTCACTCGCCACAATGATCTTGCACTCATAGCAGTTGAGGTAATTAAGCTGTGAGCCACCTAGATATTAAATGGGAGCTTGGCATTACCAGTATATATCAGCAAATCCATGTGGAGTTCTTTGCTTGTTAATCTGACCTGATGTTTCACATTACGCAATAAAGATGTTCATGTGGAATTTTGCTAGCAAAATTTTCACCAATAACAGTAGCATGATGTCTTGCAAATGGCTCCCTTATAGAACACCTCATGATTTCTTTCTCTGAAAAAAAAAAGAATGCCTGATAATTTAGTTATATACATTATAATTTTTTTTCTATAGAAAATTTAGTTATATACATTATTAAGGAACACGATAAACAGATGTAATTATGTATTCAGTACCGGGTCGGTGTTGCCACTTTTTTTCTTTTCTTTTTCTTTTTTTTTTTGCTCTTCTTTTTAACAAAAAGAGCAATCATGGCTTTTACTCTCTGCTGGTACAAAACGTTTTTACACATGCAATCCGCTCCTAAATGCATCTACGTCCAACCCCGGCCTGCATGGCTTTTGTAGTTAGTTTCATAAATGGTTTGCTAGGTTCCGTCCGTACGTCAACTTTGCATGTAGTTCTCCCATCCATAAAATTGCTTCATATTTTTGTGGGGCTCCCTTTAAACCATCAAGGACCTATGAAGCAAAAAGCTGCTTAATAAAATTTACATCACCGGGGAGGTCTTCCGACTAGCTTTTTTTGGATGAGGACTTGAATTATTGATTGTTGCAAATGGGATTAGAGCAAACTCAGTTGTTTAATAAATTTATCCTTCATTCTAAATTATATAAATACTCTTTGGGCAGTTACATATTTAGGAGTGTATTTCGAGAATATACACATACTTTCTTTTTCTGCACTACTCCTCTTAAAAGATTTGAATAAAAGGATAAATGTCTTTCAAAGAAAAAAAAAAGTGTTTACCAATATATGGGGAATGGAAGGACCGAAAAAAAATTTTAAAGATCTTCTAAGGGGCGGAAAATGGTTTTTTTCACAAAAAACAAAAAATCGCATTAGAGTTCGACATATGTAATGCATGCAAAAGGTGCTATAGATGATTAATTGTATCCTAAATTCATTATTTATTTAATTTGACGTACTTTGAGAAAAAAAATAATTTGATATATGCACATCCAATTCTAGCATATTTATGCACTTCTCCTACATCTCTTCTTACTAAATCGACATATTAATTTAAAACTAAAAAGGTTTTTGTAATGTGGCGATCGACGAAGAATGAAATTGAACAAGGTATAGTCTAACACAATAAAATAGAACACTAACCAATGAGTTAGAATGGCAGTTCCGATTTCTTAGGAAGTATCAAATAAATGACTATTCGAATTAGGGTTTTGAGTATAAAGGAAGAAAAAAAAGATAGGCATTGCGAAGGGAGAGTTCGGCTTGCTCGGTGATCCCATGACATGAAGCCCTCGTGGATGACTATCTCGAGTTTTGAGTTTAATATGAGAATAGATAATGATATAGATTTTGACTAGGTTACTGGTCCAAACCTCTTCAAAAGAACCGACCCTGTTTAGTCTGGAGCAGGAGTGTTGGCATTAAGCGTTTTAATCATTAAGATAATCATCAGATGGTAAGCATTGTAAAGACCCAAATTTATTGGTCGAAAACTTAATTCGTAGGTTCGCCATTCACCACCTCAATCTACGTGGACTTGGTCGGAGATGATATCACTGTTAGTGTACAATAACAAGGATGGAATGAAATAGTTATGTATAAGAGATTGCTTAGCTTGGAAAAGCAGCCTTTAGAAAGTGGTCTTGACCTAGTGATCAATACCGACTTCAATATATAATTGACCAAACCCAAAATAACCATTCAATTAAATAAAATAACAAAAAAACTTAAAGGTTTTATTTGGTCATTTATCATGAAACATCTGAGGCCTGACTCCATCATGTTATCATTGATTTTAAATCAGAGGATAAGAATAATATATTCTTAATAAATCATGTTTTGTTACCCTTCTTTGGAGGGGTAAAAAATAGTGTCATGCTTCTATAGTTTCTTGTTTTTTTTTTTTTTATAACAAACAAACTTGAAAACATTTTTTTTTTTTTTGTTGATTATCAAAAAAAAAAAACTCAGGTAGCTTTTAGCCTTGGTTTAGAGTTTAGACAGTAGGATCCTGGAACATCGAATTCAACGATGGAAATCAAAAGCGATAAAGAAGGACCGTCCTGGCCAAGGAAAGGTGGATGCCTTCGGCGAGAGAAACACCAGCTAAAGACAATAGAATATTAGCAGCACCAGGTTTAAAGGGCCTTCATATATCTCTCCTCATGATGGCCTGCTCCAAAACCCACCTCTGTCCCTCAACATCATGCCTTCTTCCATCGCAACCATGTCATATTTCTTCAATCATGGCAACAGCTGCAGATGGCATCATTCAAGGTCTAATTATTTGATGGACCAGGTCTAGTGGACCGGTCCAATAGTCACTTGCCACATTGTCTCCTTGTATTTAAACAACCCAAGATCAAATGAGGGATGCCTGTTATCTCCGTACCTATGCTCCGAGATTTAGACTGATTTACTGAACCTGATCTATGTAGTAATTTCTCCTATTTAAAGAATCCTAATCATACATTTAGCGACCACACACCCTAGCATCAGAGTAATAGTCTTAAAATTTATCAAAAAAAAACTTTCCATGATTCACCATGCTATCATACTCTCCCTTGTTTACCTTCAAATAATGTTCGTCTACAGTTATAAATTGGACACTTTACACATTAAATGACTCATTGCTTGACAGAAGACAAATTTGGCCAAATAGAATGTTGAACCGAGAAATATCCTTGTAATGTTTCAGGGCTTGCTTCAAGTAGTTGAAGGGTAGAAGCTTTAGGATGCATTCAGTGATAATATAAATCAAACACCTATAAGTGCATGTTATAGGACAATTATTATCTTGAGATTCATGCAAAATCAAAAAGAGTAGTGTGAGGACCCACGTGGGCATGTCTTTAGTCCAACATCGGTTATTCACTAGGTAAATCTTGGGTATTTATACAGGATCAAGAAATTCAAATAATACTTTCTGGCTAGCCATTTTGGGTGAGGTCCTGGATTGTTACGAGCAGCACCCACAAAGCACTATGGATAGCCATCTGAGAGCCTAAATTGATAAATGCATTAAGGTGATTAACTCAGAGGTACGGAGGTACCCGATGAGCTCAAGATTTTGCAGTGTTAGGATATATATTGTAGGTAGCAGCAATTTAAAAAGATATATATATAAAAATAGCATAGCAGAACTGCACCTTTGACTAACCATCAAAATAATTTGGACAACAAAAACTTGCCATCAGTTGGTTATTTCAAAATTGGACCAACTTGGAGGCCATTGGACGATAACTAATATGCCATCCAATCATACATGGTGGCATTTAGGGCATTATTGGATGTTTTTAGTATTTAGAAGCCTTTTGCTTTTTAGAATTTTAATTAAGCTATTTTTTGAGTCTCAGTCGAAATCCAGAGGCATTTGTAAGTTCTAGTGCATATAAAGGGCCTTGGAGTATTATCTAAATACCCCATTTGACCTCCTCTTTTGCATCATAGAGAATTGTATTAAAAGTTTTAAAGCTCTCTTATGAGTGTCATTGGTGTGACTCCATCTCACTGTAGTACTAATCGATAGCATCCTTCATATGATTTTAAGACCCTTTTTTTGGTGTGAATCCAGGAGATCCTACATGAAATCGGTGCAATATTGTTGGACATGAAGAAAGCACAAGCAAAGGCTTATGCAATTTTGGTCAAATTACAGGATTTGGTTTGTGAGAAACTAACTAGTTATCCTAGCTTAATTTACCTTTTAATTCTTTATTGTTCTTATTTTCTAATCGCAATTTAGGTTCGGGCTTTCAAGTTGAGATTATTAGTTTTCTTACTTCAATAATGATTGTAAAGTTTTTTTTTTTTTTTGCAATTCTAGAAAGTCTCAGTTCCTTCCAATATAGGGAGGTTTTGTTCAGATTTTACCGTATTTATCCCAACAGTATTAGGCACAGTATGTTATCTCCTACTCATCGGTATTATTAACCTAATACTTTCATAACCAAATTAGATTATATTTTTGCTTTCACGAGCACATCTGACTTCCCATAACCAGACCCATGGTCCTCTTGGACTTGGCCTACATCAAAGTGGGAGGATCATATCATAACCTTTGAAAAAACATAATCCCTCCTCATTATATCCACATAAAGGAACCAAGAGAAATAAGTTAATAGATGTTATGAGTAGGATGCCATTAAGTCAATCTAGACAAGACATAAGTAAAATCTTTATGTTTGACATGATGTCTCCACCGATAACAATATAAAGTTTGACAAGCGAGGCAACTCTTTCATACCTTTGATTGTGAACGAGCCAACTAAATTTTCAAAAGAGCAATCTCAATCTTGAAGGGACTCTATGCCTCTGTTCACTCTATTCCTTCACCTATCTATCCAAAAAAACATTCAAACAAACCAAAAGGGTAGGAAGAAAAACTACCATGCCCTTGCAAAGAAGCAGATAGGTGGGCCAGTGGGTCTGATTTAGATTGAATGTATGCAACGTTTTTAATTGGACTGCCTTGATAACTTGTTCTAAACAATATGAATTTAGATATACATGTTAGCTAATTGATATCCCTAAATTTGATTTATCTCTATGTGTTTTTCCTTCCTACGAGCACCTCGTGTTTTATGTCTACATCTTGATTTTATTTTTCTTCACTCATAGAAGGGTTATCTACATATTTGCTTGTAAAATATTTGTATTTATATACTAGTTTCCATCTTTTTCATAATTATTTTTTAATCTTTGAAATCTTGCTTCTCATTGATTATATGTTCCAATTAATTAGATAAAAATGAAAATGATGCTAATTTCATATCTTTTAGATAGTTCTATCTCTAACTCTTATCATTCCATCAGTGGATCCGTTAACCCATACCCTTTCACCCTTGATTGCTCTGTCCCCTAGCTTTCACCTCTCCACCCCATGCCCTTTGGGTGGCTCTGATTGGGGGCTATGCGACACTAAGCACTTCTAAGTCTTCACCAATATTTCATTTTTCAGAGAGAGCTAACATCAATCAAATGGTCTTAATTGACAGTCCAAGCATGATTTGTGACTACACTGGGTCCAAGCTGGTAGAGGGGTGACCCCTTATTAGGTAGGGTTGTATCTTTCACACTTCCACATGAAAGAATTATTCACTTTGCTTTGCGCGGATTCACTATAGGGCGCGCTCTAAGGGACGATGTTGCAAAAAAAGATCAATCATTTATTCACACAAAAGATACAACTCGAAACCTCCTCACCGCTCTGGCAATTCTTGGGCCAGACCAAAATATTTTCTGTCTGATATCTAGATATCTCAGTCGAGTCGATCAAAAGATATTGAAGACCTTTTTGTAGACTTTGTGGCTAGGGCATAGAGGGAGGACAATATGTGATACAATGTCCCAGGAAAAGTGTAAGGATTGGGACATATATTTAATTTCACATTGGTTATTCATTGAAAAAATCTTGTGTATTTATACAAGGCCAAGGAATCTAAATATTTTTTGGCCAGTCTTTTTAGATGATATACTAGGTCATTACAAATAATATTAGAATGGACGCAATCTCTGATCTATGTGAATTAGGGGACACTGCACTCAAGCTTTTTTGAAGCTGGCCACAACTGGTTGTAGTATTTGTAATTGAATTTGACTGAATTTAGATCCTTAGATGCCATGATTCAAAACAACAGCTAAGAGAGATGCAAGTGGAGAGATCGACCACATTGATAGGGAAGTCGATGTGGTGGGGGATGGTAAAGAAGAAGAGAAGTTCGCGAGAAAAGAGTCATGAGAAGTATAATACTATGGTTACTCTTAATTAAAATCTGATAAAAAAAAAGAGTTTGCATAAACAAAAAAAAAACAAAGAATATATAACTATAAAATTTGAAAATTTCTTTATTTAAAATAATCAGCCATCTCTATCTCGATCTCTAAACCTATCGTATGGATAGGAGAGAGAAAGTTCTACCCCCTCCAAAATTAGGAAAAATTCTAAACCACCCAAACACGAGACATCATTAATTTGAATTTGTATGCACTCTTCTTAATAGATTCCTTATTCAAACAAACCTACTTTCCTTAATCTTGAAAGGTAAGAAATCTTTTTCCACTAAGACTTGTCAGAAGTCTAAGGAGAAGAGGTTGGAAGATGGAAAAAGAGGTATGGCATTGCCTATAAAGTCAGATCTTGGTGTCAAACACTGAAGTAAGGATATTATGCTGTCCGAGGGCGAAGGAGTGTTTGGAGGCCAATGGTCGTTGCCTCTTGAGGAATGCTTGAAGAAGTTGCAAGGAGTTACTACTGAATGCTTCATCCCAAATCCGAAGGTGCTAGAAAGGAGTCAAAAGTTGTGGCAACTATTTCTACTTGGGCGATTGACTACCTTAGGCTTGAGCTTAGCAAACTTTGACCCCTTAAGGGTCACTTTATGACCTTAGATACAGAAGATTGCTTTTAAATTTAGATTAGAATCTGATATGGTTAAAGGTGGTAACAGAGGGACAATGGATTCTTAATGGATAGGTCCTCACTTAATTCAGTTGAAGGATGATTTTAAACCATCGATGAAAGCTTTCGAGGTGGCTCCTAGTTGAATCAGGATTCAGTTGCTTCTAATGGAGTATGACAGCCCGGAGCTTTTGATCCTTATGCCTATGACTGTGGTGGGTAAGCCGAAACAGTATCTGGAGAATGATGTAATTATATACTAAGATTTGTGTTGAAATTAACAACAAACAACTTGTTAAGAGAGGTTTTCGGGTAGGTCATTAGGAGAAATCTATATATTTGGAGGTTAAATATGAATAACTTCCAATATTGTGCTCTTGATGTAGCATTATTAAGCATAGACACTAAGAGTCAACAATGGAGGGGGTCCAATCTAGTGAAAGTAAAGAGGTAAATCCTAATTGATTGGGAGCCGACTTAGGCCTTTCTGATCGTCATCAAAAACTACATCTTTCTTAATAAATTTTCTATTCGAACAAACCTTCTTTCTCCAGTCCCTGACCATTTTTTTGTAATCAGGGCCAACTTGGGCCTCTTCGATCGTCATAAAAAATTCTTACTTTCTCCTAGTTCTCTCTCAGGGCTCGTTTGGTTCGCGGGAAAAGAAGGGGGGAAAGTGTGGTCAACGGGAAAGTAATGAGATGCCTCTTGTTTGGTTGGAGTTTTCAAAGGAGAGAGAAGGGAAAGTTATATTCCCATGGGAATGTGATTCCCACATTTCGGGCTCGTTTGGTTCGCGGAAAGCATTTCCCTTCCTAGGAATATGATTCCTGGGAAACAAATTCCTAGGAAGAGGATGCCTAGGAAAGTACTTTTGGCATGTTTGGTTGACCATGGGAAAGTGACAAATTTTCAAGGTGCTTATGTTTGGTTGGCCATCCACTTTCCTAGGAAAGTTATATATAATTCCTATTATGCCCTTAATAAAAATTAGGTTTTTAATGCCTTTTTAATGCTTCTTTAATGCTGAAAGGACTTTTTGGGAAAAAGTAAAAATGGAGTGATTCCCGCCTCATGGGAAAGTAACTTTCCCATGTTTCTCATGGGAAAGACTTTCCCATAAAATGTGGGAATCACATTCCCATGGGAATATAACTTTCCCTTCTCTCTCCTTTGAAAACTCCAACCAAACAAGAGGCATTTCATTACTTTCCCGTTGACCACACTTTCCCCCCTTCTTTTCCCGCGAACCAAACGAGCCCTCAAAGAATTCTTTTGACCAAGAGATTCATTATGAGGATCCATAATGAGCACCCAGAGATAGATTTCCAATCTATCACATATGACAGTTTTATTCATATTATTTACGTTGGAGCTCAACCAAATATGGGATACAATGATAAGAGATACCAAATATAATCACGTCTAATTTGGTGAGGCCCTTTTTTTTCTTTCATTTATCCATTAAATTAGCCATTGGCTCTTCTTCTACAAATTTTATGATATTTTCGGATCAATTAATTATTGAATATATTTTATTTTCAATTTATTTATATCAATTTTAATATAAATTTTTATTTGATGAATTAGTTTAGAATTTTACTATTTCTCCGAGCATCATGCTGGTGTCACACTTCTATGCACCATGCCTGCCGGCATCCTTGTATGCATGACCTCTGCATCGCACGTGGCAAGTGGCACGTACCTTACCGCAACTACTGCCCTCCCTTTAGATGAGTCACATGCATCGCACGTGGAGATCCGATTTCACCTACTAATGCTCATTCCCTTACATGAGTCACATGCATCGCACATGCTCATCCTAATATCTCGAGCCACACTAAAGTCGGTAGTCTAGATCCAACGGACGAAATTGAAGGGAAGAACATAAATATATATGTATCATCAGAGCAAAGCTCGAGGGCAGAAAACTAGGGTTTCGCTTCTTTCTTTCGTGAAAAGAAGGGCGAGCGAGAGAGCGAGGCGGAGAAGGAGATGCGGCCGATATTGATGAAGGGGCACGAGCGGCCCCTGACGTTCTTGAAGTACAACCGGGAGGGGGACCTGCTCTTCTCGTGCGCCAAGGACCACACTCCCACCGTCTGGTTCGCCGACAACGGCGAACGCCTCGGCACCTACCGCGGCCACAACGGCGCCGTCTGGTGCTGCGACGTCTCCCGTAAATCTACCACCAATTCCTTCTTCTCCCCCTTTCCATGTCCTTGTTTGGTTTTTATCATTATTTGCGACGTCTCTTCGAAATTTTCCGCATTTTTTCTTTTTTTGGCTATTTATTTGGGCTATTCTTCTCTCATTTCTTGAATCTCAATGTTATCGCTCGGTTTGGTTGCAGTCAGTCGTCCCGCTTCTCCTCCTGGGTTTTTAAAGATTCTTTTCCTGACGTTTTTTAGGTTTTGTTTTGACTTTGGTTTTAGTAGAATCTATTTGTAATTGTGATGTCGGTGGGTACCAATCTCAGCTTACTAATCTCTATCAGTTCTATCTACGTAGGTCGCCATTCGCATATTCTCTACTTTGCTTTAATATAAATCAGCCTTGATGATTCTATAATATTCGACTCATCCATGGTTTTATCAATTTGCCTATAGGATTCAAAACATCATTGATTATTTCATCTGTAACAAAACTGAAAAATTTGTGTTTGAAGCTGCCCCTAGAAAATGCTGTTTGATGTGATTCTGGAGAAGAATCTTGTAGTGGAGCCGAAAGAGGAAGGCTAGAAGGGACATATATGTCTTTGTTGCTAGTGGGTTATCTCTGTATTTAGCGGCGATCAGTAGTAGTTAGGTAGATGGTTATTTTGATTTGTCCGGTTCCTTAATTTCCAGTAGGCAACGGCTAAAATATTGGGGTTAACTTGACCTTTGAATCTCTCACTACTTGTAAGGTAGTGTAAAAAGGCCTGGGATGCCCATTTTACAAGAAGAGTGAGAATAGTGTGTCTTGGGCACTCAAGATGGGTGCAGCCCTTGTGGGGAGCGAGGGCAACATCAATTGGCCCAACATCATTTATGGCTCTCTTCTTTTCCCGTACAATATATATTGAAAGTATTTTGCTTACTGTTCTGGTTTTTTGATGTCATTTTCAGTATTTCTATTTAATGCAATATGTAAAATTCTCTAGATGATCATGTCAAATCTATCTGACAGGACGAGTCTTGAAACATTCATTTACTCCGTATTATATTTGCCATCATTTAGATTAGCCCATAATTTTAGTCAATATGCTATAACTTTTTTTTAAAATAATGATGCAGATGATTCTGGACTCCTCATTACGGGCAGTGCAGACCAGAGCGTGAAGCTGTGGAATGTTCAGACAGGAGCGCAACTCTATACCTTTAACTTTGGTTCTCCAGCTAGGGCTGTGGATTTTTCTGTTGGGGATAAGCTTGCTGTAATCACTACCGACCCATTTATGGGGCTTCCATCCACCATTCAAGTGAAACAAATTGCCAGAGATCCTAGTGAACGTATGGATTGTTATATATTATCTTCATCCTAATGTAACTGATACACATGCCCTTATTGAATCTTTACTTTTCTTGTTTTATAAATGAACTACCTTTCATTTAAAAGTTATTATTGTTAAATGCTCTATTTCTTGACCTCCATCAACAATTGGATGGAATGTGATAAAATAGCTTACACTGAGGTGTCCCTGTTCTGTTATCTTGGTTAAGTAACAATAGATAATATTGGAATTAGCGGACAGGTACAATTATGAATCCGAATTTTTACCCACATTACTACAAATTCATTTGAATCTGTAGTTATGTATGGCTATTTTATCATATGAAGTCATAGCACCGTATAGATTTCAAAATCGTGGTAAAGTTTGTTTACTCAGAAATTTATTTCTTGCAGAGACTAGTGAATCGGTGCTTACAATCAAGGGGCCTCAAGGAAGAATAAATAGGGCTGTTTGGGGACCTTTAAACAAGACTATAATAAGTGCTGGTGAAGATGCAGTAGTTCGAATATGGGATTCTGAGGTGGGACCAGCATCCTCATATATGTTTTCATTGTCCAAGTGTATCTATTTTTAGGGGCTCATGAGTTACATGATCATATATTTACCTCTTTACCATTTTATTGATTATTAACTTTGCATATCTTGTCCTACATATATAAGGATTAATGATTTTAGAATATCTTTCTTTATTATATGGTGTCATGACTAGAATTGCATGGCTAGTTGCACTACATTCAAGTGCATGCACAAGGAAATAAGAATCCATAAAATGATAGGAAGCAGAAATCCATAGTCTCCTTCAAAATGATAAAATTACAGCTTGCATAAACTTTAATGGAAACCATCATTTACGTCAGATATTTGCACAAATTAATTTGTGCCATGGAGATGAATTTAGATTTTTATATGAAATCTTGCCTTTGACTGCCTTCGACTCTCTTCATTTAGACACCTTCAGTTTCCAGGTGATTTGTTCCCCTTAGATCAGGCATTTACTAGGGAAATTGGGTGTCCTGAAGAAGGTGGAAACTATACATGCTTTTGAAATAATACAAAATAAACATAAAAGAGAGAAAATTAAGAAATAAGTGAAAGATATATTATTTTTCTAACTGAAAAGTATTTTTTGGTATGCACGTAAGTCAGTACCTTGCAACCCTCGTTTTTGACTCAATTTACTTGTTTGCTTGGTGCTGGATTTTTTATTTTGAAATTTGCAGACTGGACAGCTGCTGAAGGAGTCAGATAAAGAAACTGGTCATCAGAAAACAGTAACTTCACTATCAAAATCCGCAGATGGTTCCCATTTCCTCACAGGTTCATTGGATAAATCTGCTAAGGTGATAATCTGTCTTGATCATATAGCTTGTTATAAGCTTTATCTTTACACTCCGAGACTGGTTGGTCTGTGATTGTGCTTTTACCTGTTGTTGTATGATATTGGTTTAGCTTTGGGATATAAGGACACTGACTCTTATCAAGACGTACGTGACAGAACGTCCCGTCAATGCTTGTGCGATATCTCCTCTTCTTGACCATGTATGTATCTAACTTCTCATCTATATCTGCATCTGCTTGTGAGCTTTGTGGTATAGCTTTATTCTATATTGTCATTATTATTATCTTGTGGGTCTTCCAGGCAAAATATCTAACTAATCATCATCATCATCATCTTGAGGGTCTTGCAGGCAAAATATATGCACAAAACCTTTATGCCAGAAAATGTCAAGAATATGCTTTAACATCAGGGACTTCTATAGGAATATTTGATGATGCTAGAATTTGAAAATGGAACAAGGATGCATGTATTTTCAGGGTTGGATAGGGGGCTTATGTTATTGGCAAGGACCAAAGTCTGGTATCATTTAGTAGTTCCTTCAGTGATCCATACTCTTTATGGACTATTGTCAGAGGATTCTTATGAAATATTGACTTAGTATACTCCTTTTTTGGCGGAAGATTAGACAGGAACTGCGTTTTACCCTACGATAACACAGCTATAAAGCATGGACATGGTTGTGAGATGCAGATATGCAATACACTAATACATTATTATCTTGAAAAAATAGGATATGATGTGGCTGAGATACAACAGTAGATATTTATATATCTTTTACATAAAACATAGTGGATTATCACAATATCATAGTTCATGCTTCGTATAGTAATTTCATCATCCACAAATTCTATCATTTTAGTCATTATTCATATTCACAAGAACATCAACTTTACAAACTTTAAGCTATCAAAGTCAACTTTCATTCAGGAAAAAAAGGAGAAGGAAATATCTGTTTCGTTTGGCCTAATAAGCAAGTATCCGAGGTGTAGGTGGGAAGCATTTGGAACACTTTTAATTTTAAATAATAGGATATCCTAACCCTTAAGGATATGCATTTGGCATGTATCCTAATTATATTAAACAAATAATGTATCTGATACATTATCAGATATAGACACAGCATGCATATTGAAGTATCTCTGCTTCCTTGTTACACAGTGTATCTCGTTTCCTTTCTAAAGATAAAATAAGTTTGGACCCAGTTGGGCTGGTGACGTGGAGGCTTGGTCCTTGGATTAGTTCAAGTGTGTGAGTGCAAGATTAAAACTTGTGATTTTTGGGAGATGGAGAAATAGAGAAACTTGAAAGTTTTTTGGGGTAGCATTTTAATATTGAGGGATGCTGTAAATCATTACATGTTTTATATTCAATGTGTATGTACCTACTGCTAGTGCTAGGCACATGTGGAACTAATAGCAAGGTTATTACTGGGTTTTTGCTTTTGTGCTGGTTCAGAGTTTCAGCTTATTTTTGAGTTAAAATGTGTCTTGTTTTCGTATAGGTGGTGATGGGAGGTGGCCAGGAAGCATCACACGTCACAACAACTGATCGTCGTGCTGGAAAGTTTGAGGCTAAATTTTTTCACAAGGTGGCCCTTTGTCATTTTTATGTCAATAAGAAGAACTTTAGAATTTTAAATTATAACTCATATGCTTATTCTTCAAGTTTTCTACTTCCTAAACAGATTCTTCAAGAAGAGATTGGGGGTGTGAAAGGGCATTTTGGACCAATAAATGCTCTAGCATTTAATCCTGATGGAAGAAGGTTCTCTTACTGCCTTTGGAAGCTATAATTTTTGAAAACAAAGAGAATGACATCAACTTCATGTGCTTATTATACACCTTTTTGTATTTGCATGTATTTTCATATTTATGATGCTTTTGCATTTGCTGTTGTATGCATGATTGCATAATTTATGCATCTTATTCATTGTTTACAACTTTTGGATGGTTTTGATTTTGTCCTTGCTCAATTCTTCGTTTTGTCTTCTGTAATATGTTGTTTGTGTATTGCATGCATGCCTGCATGTTCCTATGTGAATGTACGCATGTGCAAGGCTGGGGTTCTTGTCTAATATGAAAACTAATGGACTCGAGAATTATCCTTTTTTCCCAAATATTATACTCTTTTGTTATCTTTTGCTGATTTTCACCTGGAAACCCTGAAGATTTATTCGCCTAATCATATAGTCGTCAATTTTTTATTTGTAATGGAATAATTTGTGGTGTTAACTTTTTTTTCCTATTATTTCCAGTTCCCTTCTGTGGCAATTTTGGGGGTGATGTGATTAAGCTATTTAGATTTTATGTCTATATCTATTGGCTGATAGTATCATCATAGAAAAGAGGATATTGGATCTCTGCTGGAAATTTATGTTTTTATTTAGATTTTTGCTTCTTTTTTTGTTGCTCTACTGAACTTTGGATATTATAGTCATCACTGGACTCCAGAGATATGCAATGTTGGATAATTATTTCCTGTTTTGGAGCTAAGTTTTTTTTGGGCTCTAGGTTGTGTGAAAGGTCAAACATAGAAGAGATATATAACTTGAGAAGCAAGGTAGATAAATTGGCTGACCAAATGAGGAGGGAGATGTTATTAGTTCATCTTAGGGTTTCCAGTACATGTTTATAGTATTTTAAAACTTGAAAGGATTTTTTTTGTAAGGATCTTTGTTTGGAAATAATAGAAAGTTATATTATGTGAGCCATTAAGGAGTGAAATTGTGGTGTTGAAATGATACTAAGGGTTTAGTTCGTGGGATTAAGTACTCTGATGGGTGAAGTTACTTTAAGTGGATCTAAGTTCAATATTTGAGAAAAAATGCCTCATGAATGAGGAATGGTGAAGTTGATGCCAAATGATTGAGACAATGCTTAATGGTTACATGTATAGTGATTTAATCATGCTCAAAGTACTCGTGAAAAAAATGGATGGACCGTATTTTTGTCGGTTGCAAAAACTTTTTTCATCCTTTGTCTTTTGAAGGACGTGATTTAGCAAAAGGCTATAAAATAAAATCTGATTACCTATTTCTTTATAACTTTACAATCCTGTTACTAGAATTTTCTCCCTAATTTGATATTTTTGTGGGAAGAAGAAAAATAGAATTGAGCATTTATTAATTTAAGGAGTTTCATGATTTTGCGTTGCCTGCAATTGGTTAGAAGGAAATGGATGAGCTATGGAGTTTGTGTTTCATGACTTCGGAAAAGTTTGGGGAAAAGGATGAGGTGTGGGTGCAATGAATATCAAGGTTTTTGTTATCAGGGTACTTAGAATACTTAGTTGTTATGGTAATTTCAGTATTAGGGCTTTCCATGGTCGTATGCATGCTGGAAACTATGTTTCAGTATGCAGGAAACTTTGAACACATCATGCTTTGGATATCTGTTTCAGTTCTGCTTCTGTACTTCATATTTGGTTAAGGTCCATATGTCTTTTTCTTGACAGGTTCAATTTTTGTATTTTCTTGTTCTTTAAACATAGAAAATCACAGAATTGATTTAGTTCACCAATTTTCAACCAATTCATTATTTTTATCTTGATAAGTTTTTTTTAACACTCCCATTTATTTTTGTTTTGCTTTCTGCTATTGTTTTGTTCAGCTCTATGATTGCAGCCAGTTAAGTTGGCAATATACGCTATTCTGAGAAATTTCTACTTAAAGAGATGACAATGGATGATATGAGAGCTTCTAGTGCTGTTTATGCCTTATTATTCAACTTTCTTATTGTTTGTTTCCTTACCTTTTCACTCTTATTTGACAAATAGTTTTGTGAAGTCATTTTGGGAATTTTGTTAAAATTTTGAGTGAGGTATAATTGAATCGAAAAGGTAATTTATGGAGCTAGTCAGTTATTTTTGGGAGCTAATGGTACTGTTATTCAACGTTTTTGATCTTTTTGCTGGTATTGCCAATTTATGAAGGAAGATCTGTTAATGCACCAAAAAAAGGGCTTTGTTTTGATGATATTTTGATTTATGAAGTTTGAGGAAATGTAGTATCCATGTTCGTCGTCTCGGTACCGGACCTCGTATCAATACCATCCTATTACTGTGTCGGTATGTGGTATAGGGGGGCGATTCGGCGTACCAACACTTGGTACATCCTCCGTATTATATATCAGTTCAGTACTAGTATCGTACCGTACGGTTGGTACGTATCTGTACCGACTTGTACGGCAAACCGTACATAGTATAATAACTGATTTCCACACTGAACAGCTCTAAATAATTATCTTCTTGCAAGCATATTTGTTCTGTCTGTTTGGATTAAATATCTTCCATTTTTTTTTGCCCTGCATGATTTTCTATGTACCTGATAGTTTTCCTTTTACTAGTTGCTGCCTGGAAGTTCTTAAAAATGATCTTGTGGATCAGTACTCCTTGCATTTTATTCTGTCCAAAACTTTCTAAGATAACTTTTCACTCTCCCCTCAATTTTTGTCTTTTTTCTTAAAGTATTGTTGTTCGATTTTTTCTTTTAATTCTCTCTTTTTTTCTTGTTCTGACGAGGCATTTTGGGTTTTGAGAAAGTGATTTGTAATTGTTGGAAATGGCCATAGGATCATTCTTGACTTCTTATCCTTACATGGTATGTTAGATGGAGTGGCTTGTCCTACATTCTCTTATGGGACTGAAAAATTAGGTTTTTGCTAGGATATTAAGATTTAGGATAAATCTAGAAAACATATTTTGTCAATTTGGTTCCAGTTTGGCTTCTTTAAGTGGTTTTTTTATTGTTTGTTCCAATGTTAGTTATTGGTTTAATCGCCTGTCGAATTTTCCTTTTTTTTTTCTTCTCCCTCCGAATTTTGTATTAATTAGCAGTTAAAACATGGAAGCTCATGAAATTAGTCGAGTGGATTGAATTTTCATGCAATCTGTTACTTTTTTTATCTTGTTATGTTGTCTCATTTCTTATCCTTTCCATTTTACTTTTCTTTTTCTGGCTCATGCTGCTCCATGTAGCAGCCAATCATTATTTTGGCATTATAGACTATTCTGAGAAAGTTCAATTTTTCATTCTGGATATTGGAGGATATGGAAGCTGCTGCTGCAGCTGCTTTTGCTTTTGCTTTTGCTTTCTTTACATTAGATATCTATTTTCTGATGTTGCAGAGGTTGTTTCTAGATACATCTTAAAAATTTTGGTTGGCCTTTGAGGGTGGCTAATGGCAATAATCAGTTTTTTGTGGGAAAAAAGTAAGATTTATGCTTAAAGCTTTGATCCTCTCAAGAAAAGGGGCTTTCTTTGGTTCTTGTGAGATGAATGCTCGACATTAAGATATTCAAGATTTTTAAAATGCATATTTTTAATTTTATTATTTTCTTATAACTCTACTACTTTACGATGGGTTTCTTATCTTGATGAATTTTAACTGTGTTTTCTCCTTTGCATGATTTTTTATTTCATACTAATTTCCTTTTTCTGACTTGGAGATTCTCATAGTTGATCTAATAGATGAGATTTCTATGCAATTCATTCTGGTCATATCTTGTTTTCATATTACATTTCCATTCTCTTTTCATTCTTCTTTTTCTGGGCTCATTTAGCTCAATGATAGTGGCCAATTATTATTTGCGCAATATACACTTAATTCTAGAATGTTCATGTTAAGTGCTGTCGTGGGAGTTCATTAGAGCTGCTGCTTTGACTTGCTCTCTTCACTTTATTTCTTTGGTTTCTTATGGTTTAGCGTGATTTGTAAATATGCCTTGAAAAATTTGTGATTTTTGAGGCATATAGGCAGTTTTTTGAATCATGCTTAAAGTCTTGATCCTGTTTCTTAGAAAGTCTTTTTGGATGTCAAGATATGTCAGGAATTAGAGATTTTTGTTTTTTTTAAAAAAATTACTGCTTCAAAAACCTGATACTTCCCCTTGATACAATTTTGTGATCTCATGCCCAACCCAACCACCCCCGTCCTTTTTCTTGCTTTTGCCTATTTATTATGGCATGGAGGCCTTTCATACTTGAACTACCAGATCGGATATCTGTGCAATTTATTCTGTCTGAACTCATTTTCTTTTTTTCTTCCTCTTTTGGCTTATGGTTTCCTTAACTCAATGATAGCAACCAATTATTATTTTGGCGATATATGCTATTCTGATAGAGTTTGTTGTTAAGTGCTGACATTGGTATATACTGAGAGCTTCTGCAACTTTGCTTTCTTAAACTATATTTAAGTAATTTTGGATGCCATAAAGAAATTCGTAAAGATCTTTTAGTGTTTGCTGCAGGAAATATCAGAAGATCCATGCTTGAAATTTCAATCTTGTTGCTAAGGGCATTTTTATTGGTTTTCTTGAAACAAATGTTTTTGAAATCAAGACATCTGAGAGGTTTAAAAACATACTGTTCTGCTTCTTCCTCTTCCACTTCCATTTTTTCATTGACATACTTTCCTCATTTCATTCAATTCCTCATTGACGTAAATTTCTGATCTTATTTTAGTTTTATCTCTTTACCTCTATGGTTTGGAGTTTTTTATAGCGGATATGGCGGATCAGAATTTCATACAACTTATTCTGTCCGTTTTTTTATAACCTAAACGATTTTCTATCTTGCCATTTCATTCAGCTCCATTCAGCTTGATTCCAGCCAATAATTTTTTGCCAATATATGCCATTGTGAGAAAAGGCTGCTGCTGTAATGTATGAGGCTGCTGCTTCTCCATACAATTTTTCTTGTTTTTATAACCTTCACCATTTTCTTTCTTGCATCGGTCCATTCAGCTCAATGATTACAGCAAATTATTTTTGGCAATATACGCTATTCTGAGCAAGTTTGACGGGCTGACATTGGAATATATGAGAGCTGCTTGTTCTGCTTTTTCATTGAAATAACTTCCTCATGTCATTTTAGTTTTATCTTCATATTATTATGTCATGGAGGTTTTTATAGTTGATCTAGCAGATTAGATTTCCATCATCAGTTCCCAGCTCGATGATTACAGCCAATTATTTTTGGCAATATACGCTATTCTGAGAAATTAAATGGCTGACACTGGAATACATGAGAGCTGCTGATTCTGCTTTTTGTTTGACAAACTTAGTGATCTCATTTTAGTTTTATATTCATATTGTTATGGCATGGAGGATTTTACAGTTGATCTAGCAGATTAGATTTACATACAGTTTATTCTGTCTGTATCTTGTTTTTATAACCTTAACCATTTTCTTTCTTACATGGGCTCATTCTGTTCAAGGATTACAGCCAATTACTTTTGGCGATATATGCTATTCTGAGAAAGTTAAATATATGCTATTCTGAGAAAGTTAAAGAGCCGACATTGGAATATATGAGAGTTTTTTATTCTGCTTCTTTTGTTTGTTAGACAGCTCTGATTTATCGGATGAGCTTGTCCCTTAATTAGAATTTATGCTGATGAAGGATTCGCAGGCCATTTTCTTGTGAACCCTGAATTCAGCATTACCAGTTAACTCTATTTCTGTTCCAGTTTCGCTTTTATCTCCATTGAATTCTATGCGGAAACACTATAATTTTCTGTCTTTTCTCAACTGAACGATAAAAAATGTGCCAAATCTTCCAAATTTGGAATGATTACTTTTTCCTTGTGGTAGAAAATTAGAAATTAAATTTTTAGTGTCATGAAATATGCAACTCATGGATGCTCCATAAAGGACCTAGAAGTTATATGCAAACATGAGATTCTGAAAACATTTCCGATACTTATTTTTTTAACATAATTAATCATTTTGTCACTCAATTGTCATAAAATAATAAAATAATATGTTTGTTTTCCAGAACTTAAAGTTGTTTGATGCCTTTCTAATGGATCATTATACCTAAATTTTTATTAGATATTATTTATTATCTTTACTAGCTTGATTTCTAATGTTTGCTATGCTTGCTGTGCTCGTGATGTGTGCCAGAGATCCTTTAAGTTCAATCAATTTAGTTTTCTCAGTGGTTCTATGCTTATTCCCTTTTACACTGTTACTCTGGATAGCTTCTCGAGTGGTGGTGAAGATGGTTATGTAAGGCTGCATCACTTCGACCCTGAGTACTTCAATATCAAGATGTGATTTCTGGCATATGAAATTGGGAGGTACTTTTTTTATGCTTTCCCCTTAGTTTTGATTGCTCTTGAGACCAAAGACTGCGTTATATGCAGCTTAATTAAAATTTTCCACTTTATTTTTGTGAAATTAGTGTCGCGGTCAAATGGGCGGTGAAATAGAGCAGTCTCAACTTTTGCGCAATCTTGTATCACCAAGCCGAGGATATTGGAAGATCTTACACCGAGGACACTTCGTTGGTTGATAGGTGGCTCATGACGCCTCAGAAGTCGGGACATCTAACCTTGCGGTTATGGTTGCAGTACTGGTTGTTGTGCTGAGAGGCAGGCCTCTTGTTTCTGGAGACATTTCAGGCTGAACTCGTCGCTTGTTGTCCTTTTTTAGCAGTTGTTTTTTTAAGATTGCTCCCTTCTCTCAGGCACCGAATACAGTTATGTATATATAACAAATAGTGCTTCTTGATTTTGGAGTTTATTGTCAAAAATCCCTGGCTGCATGCAGCTCTTGTTTTCAATGGAGACTTCGATTTGTTTTTTCAAATGCCATCTGCTTTCGCAACGATGATGAGTTCTGCGGACTTTTTCAGAAAGCTGAGACCTATGATGCTGCGCTCGGGTAAGTCATTTGGCTCTTCAGGTGCAGCGTTGCACGCTAGCCTCAATTGACAGACTAAGATTTTTTTTTTTTTTTTTTTTTTGAGGCTTATTTTTGACCCATTCAAGTTGTTTACTTATGGCACCGCGTATACTTGGTTTTTTCCCTAATCTTGGCAGTATCTAAAAATGTCATATGGGATCAATCATTCTTCCTCTCACCCCAGCAGTAATCGACCGCGTCAATCAGCGATGTTGCTAATTTAAGGGAAATTTAAGGGGCCATGACTCCGGTTACCGTAACCATCTAACCTCTACTGTATGTCTTAGATTATGACTTGATGTCTTTAAGATTGCAGGTAGATTGAGTTCTTGAGTGTTTGAACCGTTGTAGAAAGAACCTGTTAATGTCCTAACTTTATCATTTTTGAATTGTAGTTTTTGATAATAATTCTCTGTTAGCAAGATAAAGCTGCAATTCTACATTTTACCTTCTGCAAGATGTTAAACTCTCGTAATTGTAGTAGCTGAAGTATTTTGCATCGACGGGGCAGTTAATTGTCTAGCGGCTTACCAAATTTTAATTTTATAAAGATGCAAATTAGTTTGTCCTAGGTAATTAACTTCTACTCAAACTGGAACAGCGAGATAAACAAGAAGTAAACTGGAGCAATAAGATTAGGATTGGAGATAAAAGCCACCTGATTGGCTTCCCTATATACATGAGAGATTACAACATATGGGAAGCAAGTAACAGGATTCTATAAATAAGAGGATTAACAAAAGAGTTCTGATGCTCAATCTGTCATGAGGCACATACCGAATGATCACATGATAGTTCTCCACTCTTAAACAGGCGACGTATTTCGAGACACTGGGCATTCATCTCAAAGCAAATTGAGTGGATTTGCAACCAGCATAAGCTCACTCTTCTGTTGGCTTAGAAAACCAACTTTCATGCTTTTAGTTTATGGCCTAACGTCTTTACCAAGCCCTTTTAACGATGGAGTTTGGAGCGCTTTCAGATCCATGGGGTGGGCGGATCGTTCTATTGCTGTAGCACAATTTACACCCGCTCATGGGCTCCATAGGAATCTACTAGAGTGATCTGCTATGAAGAAGGCCACCGAGTCAGCTACACTATTTGCCTTTTAATACATATGGATGGCCTGAAAGAAGTCACAACCCTCCGCAATCCATCTGAAGGGAACGACAAAACAAACAAAAACTCTCTATTCACGTACGGTGAATGCTTCTTTCTGTACGTGTGTCAGAGTTTATAACATGGATTCTATCTATGCATATCTGTCGGTTCTCCATCGGGTTAACCCTTGCACCCATCCAAGACCCTGTAGTTTCCTGGGAGCCACTTCATGCACGTGTGATGGATCCAGCAATTTCAGACGAAAATTCAAATATGATCAACATCAGTGGCATTAATATTCAATATGTTCTATCGTAATTTGTAACTCTCTTCTGGATGCATGCATGCTTCCCATCCGTCAGCCTCCAGGTTGCTCGGTTTCATCTCTTTTTCCCCCGAAATAACACCCTCGACGTGCCTCTTTGATTCCATGCTTGAACACCACCTCCATCCGCCTAAAATCTAGTAACAACTGTTGAGACCCTAGCTTGAGTAACTTTAACATCTTGAGGACTCGCCACAATATCAGACTTGGAGACGTTCTAACGTGACCAACTCGGTTGACGTGCAACTACTTCCCTCATGCAACACTCATCGCTTGAATGATCGAGGAGTTATGGATTGTCGGGCTACAGAAGTGTCTGGCTATCCAGGTTAGGCACGTCCTTCAAGAGGCGAACCAAGCTGCTGATTAGGTCGCCTCTTTCACTGCTCAGCATTTCAGAGAGTTTAGACCTAGCAGTCTTTAGTTTCTTTTGCTTTCTGTAGTCTTCTTGATAGTGATATAGCTGGCTGTGCTCATGTAAGAGCAGTTAGCCCTGAAAGAAGTTCATGGTGCATAGATAATTATTGACAAAAAATAGTTATTGATGGATGATTAGGATCCCATGAATCAATATTACTTTTATTATATCGCATGCAATGGGATCTGACTTTGTGCTATATGTCTTATACTTTTTTTTCTAGAAAAAGGGAGTGAAGAAAGCACTTGATTAATATAGGTGAGCTAAAAGCTGCTAGATTACTTCTCCTGGTGGTTATAACAAAGTATTGGATTGGCATTTTTCTAAGACAAAAAATCAAAATCTATTTCTAATCCATCATTCATATACTATATCTCTGCATGAGATGCAATAGCTAGGAAAGTGATAATTCACATGCACTAAGTTGGTAACAAGTGAACGATGGATCAGCGGCACTACTTGCATGCTTTACAAGAATTGTTTGAATACAATACACACACACACACACACACACACACACACACACAGATATATATATATATATATATATATATATATATATATATATATATATATATATATATATATATATATATATATATATATAAGCGAGAGTATTAATTGGGGGTTGAGATGGTGAGTTAATGTGGGATTGTAAAAAAACATAAAATACCCTTAAGAGTTATAAAAAGTAAAGATATTTGTTGTTCAATAAAAAATGGGTAGATTGATAACCTACCATAATAGAGAGTAGGTTATCAATCCCCATATATATATATATATATATATATATATATATATATATATATATATATATATATATATATATATATATATATATATATGTATGTATGTATATGCATCTACATACATGTACATACATACATCATACATACATATATACATCATACATATACATATACATATACATATATATATATATGTATATATATATATGTATGTATATGTATATGTATATATGTATATATATATATACCGATGAGAGAGAGAGAGTATTAATTGGAGGATTGAGAGCGTGAGCTAATGTGGAATTATAAAAATACATAAAATACCCTTATGAGTTATAAAAAGTAAGAATATTTTTTATCCAGTGAAAAATGGGTAGATTGATAACCTACCACAACAGAGAGTAGGTTATTAATCCCCATATATATATATATATATATATATTTGTTTAATCTTTAATATTGGTCGAATGCAATAACTGCGCCAATGACACATATATAATACACATGATGTATGATGTATGGTGGTAGATTCTCTCCAAGTAGATCCATATAATACGTACAAATAATTTTTGCCTTCTGTAATACATGATTTCTCAGCAACTATGGCTTAATCTGGCATGAAAATGAAGCATGTCGGCCAACGTTAAGTGTATATTTACAGCACAGCCATAGTTAGTCTCTGAGGAATGGTGCCCACTAACTATATGTTGGTGGTGGAATATGATATCTGACATTGAGACCCTAGTAATAGTATGACAAATTCAGTGCTCTGGGTGGCAAGCTAATTCTGACGCTGAACAGTTGTTACATCATTCAGAAACACTGGTTATATAACATAGCTTGCATGGGTTAGGATTCAGAAAATTAAACTGAATTAACTTGAATAAACTAGCCAAACTTAACATAATTCAAATACTTGCAGGTTTATGAATTCTCAGAGTCAGAGCCAAGTACAATTGTTACCCAAATTAAAGTCCTAAACTTAATTTGGCATAATATATAGTGGATACAGAAAACAAATCCATAAAAGAGATTCATCACTTACATGAATACAAATAATTCTGCACAAGCTTAGCCTACGACTGTCGGCATTAATATTAGTCTAAAATGGTACATGTGATATATCTTTTTTTTACATTATTTAATTACTTTTAAAATATAATATAATAATATAATAAATTATAAGAAATAAAAGGCTTCAATAAATAAAT
Source organism: Phoenix dactylifera (assembly GCF_051530095.1). Taxonomy (NCBI): domain Eukaryota; kingdom Viridiplantae; phylum Streptophyta; class Magnoliopsida; order Arecales; family Arecaceae; genus Phoenix; species Phoenix dactylifera. Next base: position 19,919,940 of record NC_143201.1, read on the forward strand.
TTTTGTAAAGATTAAATAATAAACTTTAATGATAGTGGAGTAAAAACTTACGTAATAAAGCTTCAATAATTAATTTTAATAATAAATAAATTTTTATCTCGTCATAAATAAAAAAACTCTGATACCTAAATTTTTATTAGATATTAAGTAATAAATATTAATGATTAGTTGAAAAATGCTAGCGTAATTAATACCAGCATTTATCAAAAGCTCTGCGAAAACGCGGGATTCTTAGCGTAATTAATATTTCAGCCACCCAGATACCAAGAGAAACTGTTTCGTACGGACGGTTACGTTACTCTTGCCGTCAACGAACGTTACCGCTCCTATCGCATTCGAAGCCATAAATGTGGATATCAAAGCCTAGATACCATCACCTTCCATGTAAGCTAACCGCCAATCCCATCTCGTTACACCGGGTGACCGACGGAGCAAGCAATCAAGCAAATCCAGGCGAGTGCACAGACTCGCTCGTGAGGGAGGTGACGGAATCTAGAGAGAGGAGAGGCTGCAGGGCGTCGCCACGTCATCCACGGTGTCGCCCTCTTTCCCCCGCCCCTTTAGAGAGATATATAAGGAAACCTCAGGAAAATGAAGACCCACCTTTCTTTCCTTGTATTCTACTCTTCTCTTCAAGTGAGGGGATTGGAGAGCGAGAGAGAGAGAGAGAGAGAGGGAGGAAGCGATGGAGAGGACCACGCCGGTGAGGAAGTCGCACACCTCGACGGCGGATCTATTGACGTGGACGGAGGCGCCGCCGGTGGCTCCGCCGACGGCGGACTGGGGATCGCGCCGGCCGCACCAGGTAGGGCCGCCTCCGGCGGGAAATGCTGTGGTTTTTCCTTGAGTTGTGCCTTTTCACCGGCAGCTGACGGCAAGTTTTTCCGGTGGGCCCTTGCAGCCCTCGGGAGGGATCAGCAAGGTGCTGTTCGGAGGGCAGATGACAGAGGAGGAGGCCGAGAGCGTGCTCAAGAGGTGAGATCTGGTTAATTTCAGGCTTCGGTTTCGGATTCTTTTAGTTTTGGGATCGTAATGTTCTTTGATTCTGACTACTAGAATGTTCTCTTCTGAGAAGCGCTCTGTTTTTAGTCTCCTCGTGATTCGAGGGCGGTGATTTCATGTAGCTAGGATTTTCTTAAAAATTTTTTTTTTAAGAAATGTGCTACCGATGAATCAAAAAAAAAAAAAAACTTCTTTTGTGTATCTGAAGTGCTTTTGTGCTGATTTTTCTTCTTTTTTTTTTTTTGGAGAGAAAAAATAACAGGATTTTCTTATGTTTTTATTTATTATGTCGGATCACTTCTTGTTTTTTAGGGGACATGTTATTAGGCCAAAGTCCTGAGCAACAAAGCATTCTTATCAATCTGATTCTGAGATCTGCATTATAGTAAGAGTTCAATTGAATACTTTATAGAGTATATTCAAGTAGAGCTAGAAATTATGTTTTAACGGACTTTAAATAAATGATTGCGGCTGGATAACATAAAAGAGATATTGTAGTTTAAGATGTATTGTAGACATATGGATATGATCTCAAAAACGTATGGTTTTCAGCAATCCAATTAAACATGACTTTTCTTGACTGCAAACATGTGCTTAAGAACAAGAGCTTTCCCTGTTTCCGCACCTACAATTCTACTAATTTAAGATATCAAGCAAATGATGAGACAATGAAGTAAGCATGTTAATTCTCGAAAAATTAATTATACAGTGTTTCACCAAGAATATCATTGTCAAATTTGTTCAAGGAATCAAGTTTATAGAAATAGTAAAAGAAAAAAGAAATCAGATAAGCTCATGAACGAGGTGTATATATATATATATATATATATATATATATATAATTACAAAACAAAGTTAGTCTTGACAATTACAATAAAGATTTATCCACAAATAACAAGGACGAAGAGAAAGAGTTGTGATAATAGCATAGATTTATGATGGATGGAGAATGGGTTATAAGTATGTTTGCTTGAACATGGCTGAAGAATATTGAACCAAAACACTTGCAAACTGGATCAGGATGGATTCAGAATTTGTATAAGGACCCAAAAAGGAAAATCAAGGTGCCTAGGATGATTTGTAGATGACCACAATAATCATGCTTTGATTGGATTGAGAAGAATTTGCAGTCCAAGATTTCTATTATTGATATTTTAAGGGTGACGGTGGTCATGAGTGATTATTGTTGGGATGGAAGATAAGAGACTGTGCAGGACAAAGAGAAAAATGGTCATACCAGAAGGACTAGCTTCATGGATGAGATCAACTCTGCATTATTTTACCTACATAGTTCTCATGTCACTCTTTCTTCTTAGTATTACAATTTACAATGTGTTCACCTTGATATACTCAATTTATACCCTCAACTTAAGAGTGTACTTATAACTCTGAATGTGCATCATCATTCCCACATTCCTCTATTTATTTCAAAATGCCTGAATCTAGTCCCATCTATGTAAAGTAGGGGATGCATGGTAACAAGTCCAGTCCACTTCACTGGATGTTCAGCTTTCTATTTAACCACCAAAACTATATCAACGCCGATCCACCTTCTTAAAATTTCATTATAATTCCATTTGAACAGCATTTACCATTCTTTGGTTTCCTAGTAAAATATGTACTGTCTGCAAGAAACCATTAATCATCCTGCTTTATGTGTGTGTGTGTGTGTAAATGAAAGAAGAGACTGCTAAGCCTCACTATAAATTGGTTATCAATATATGTATAGAACATATGAAGAGGGCTTAAGGCCATTCCTTTGTACAGTGCATCTCGATTGATGAACACGTACTCTGAGCTAAATACTTCTCGCTCCTGATATGTAGTTGGTTAACAAGAGTGCCTATATCTGTTGCATTCTGGCTGTTTTGATTTAAAGTTATAACCTTTGTGAAAACAATTACCACCTTGGTTTCCCTTGTAGCTTCGACAAGTGGTGCTGATAAGAGAAATTGGCTTAAATGCTAAAAAATTTAGAGAGTAGATTGTATACCAATAAACTTTGATTAATTTGATATATGTTTTGCTTGCTTTTGTACGCATATACATAAATTCGTCCATATGCACACATGCATTCATACACATGCACATGCATGCGTTTGTAACTATGCATGCACGTATGCATATATGTGCACATACATACATATTGCCTTAGCATGTTGTAACATTCTGTACTACCATTTCAGGAAACCTTGTTCAGGTCCAAAGTTAAAAGAAATGACTGGTAGTGGCATATTTGCTGCTGACAGTGAAGATGGTGAAGCAGAAGCTGGCAGTGCTTTCTCAACCCCTAATAGTCGAACCGGTTCACGAATTTATCAGGTCTCTCTTCCAGATTAACAAGGAAATTTTTTTCAAACAGATTGATTCACGAATATATTGCATTACAAAAACATGTATTTTATACCGGTGCTTGGAATCCAACTCTACATTATAGTGCCCATGTGGGCTTGTCTTTAGTCTCACATAGATTATGCACTAGACATATCTTGGGTACTTATACAGAGCCAAGGAATCCAAATAATACCACCTAGCTAGTCTTTTTAGATAAGATCCTTGGTTGTTACAATATCCATCCAAAAGTTAGATCAAACTGGTCCATGAGATTGCTTTATATATCTGAAGATTCTAACTAACTTCACAAAAATAGTATGCGTCCACACCCACATACACACACTCATTGAAGATGCTACTAATTTTACTTCATAGAAATAGCATGCACACGTGCTCTCCTACTAATTTTCCATCATAAAAATAGTGCATATGCTTTTATGCACACATGGAGGAAACAGTGCACACCTGCCCCGCACGCACACATGCATACACACTGGAATGGGAGTTGAACTGTTTAAACATCATCATTAGCTGCACTATGCATTGCATATTTTCTTTGAGTAAATCCCTTTGCGAAGATAAAAGCAGATTTATTTTAAATTTAAATGTTATAAATCATTGCTTACTAATGACGTATTTGCTTCATCTGGGATCCTGGTTTCATTTTAATTGCATATAAATATCTAATGCTACTTTACTGTGAGACTGAGAGAATTTGTTCATGTATCAGCAAATGGTTAGTGCAATTAGCCAGATCTCATTCAGTGCTGATGAGAGTGTTACTCCCAAGAAGCCAACCTCGATAGCAGAGGTGGCAAAGCAGCGAGAGCTAAGTGGAACTCTGCAGAGTGAATCAGAAGCTAAGATGAAGAAACAATTATCTGATGCTAAGTGCAAGGAACTTAGTGGGCATGACATCTTTGCTCCTCTGCCTGAAATTTCACCCAAGCCACTTGCAGCACAGGATTTGGAGATGAAGGGCAAAGACATTGGAGAATCCACTCCAAGGAACTCACACCCCTCCACAGTCTCCAATGTGAGTGAGATGATGCACAAACTTTGCAATTTCTTTTCTGTAAATATTTCTTTTCCTTTCATAAAATTGTTAGTTATTGTTATGTGGCTTTCACGTGGAAACTAGATTCATCATTTCATTACACATTATTGTTCCTCTTTTAGAACCAAAACAGTGTTACTAATATCTTCTCCAGCATAATTTTGATAGGTTTTGGGTAATATCTTGATTTTGAAAATACTTGCCAGGATATTCCCAATTATCTCAGCTATTTCCCATGAATATGTTTGAGAAAATGTGTCAGTTCTGTTTCCTGAACATTGTTTGACACATAGGAATCCCTCAAAGGACATGAGAAGTCCCTCATAAATGATTTGGGACTGGGATGTGTTCATTGTGTTTCACATGTTATTTAAAGGGTTTCTCCATTCTCTGTTTATGAGCATTTTCTAATTTTTGTTTATATAATATATGGAAGGACCCTTCTCTTCAATAGGTTGCTTTTGGTTTTCTTTGTTGAATAAACTGCAGGTGGAGTCATATTGGATCACAACCACCTCTTGAACTTTGGTCCTGTAAAAAAAATGGTGGAATTGCTTTATTTGACTTATTGAATATATTAAGCCTTTGAATTAATAGTTTGCAAAGTGTAAAATTTACTCAAATACCCAGGGTAGGTCTTTCAGTGGACCCCTGGCAAATATGCACCAAGTACCAACCTTTCAGTGTACATGGCTGATCAAACTTGTGTGCGTGCATGCTGACACACATACATGCAGACTGGAAGAGGGTTTTATGTTCACTGCTTAATTCAAAGATGAGGATTTTTTAAATGAAATCCAAAACTTTGGATATGATCTGCAAGGTTTCAAATGCTTATAAACAATATTTTCCCATGCATCAGATTGTCCCAAATTAGTAGTTTTAATAGCAAGATACAATGTTTTGATCCTTAAATGACCTGATGCATAGACACGGTTCTCTAAAACATATGATCATTTTGCAAGTCTCATCTCTTAAACTGGCAATGGGTGTCAAATCCTTTCTATCCACCCAAAAATATATTAAATATACATAATGCATTTATTTATTTTGTGGCACTTCATTTTCGATTTTTTTTTCCATCTTTTTGCCAAAAATCTATACTTCCTTCTCGATCAATCGTGTGTATTTCTCTATGCAATGTTATTTCTGATTGTTGTCTTCTACATACAGTTGTATGCTAAAATAATATATTTTCACTAGCTTATTTGTTAAGATGCTTTTGATAGGATATCCAACATAAATTCCATTTATGAAATGCAACTTTGAGACACCAATTTTTATGTATTCATTTCACTCTTAAACCGTACACATACATGTTCATGCATTTTCTCTCCTGGCATTGTATCTAGATCCATATGAGTGGGCACGTAATATGTGCTCGCATCTTGGATATCTAACTTGCTTATTGTTTTCCTTCATCCTGTTAGTCTGCAGGGAATCCTAGCAGTTTCTTGTTTGGTGAGGAGCCTGTGCTCAAAACAGCCAAAAAGATTTACACTCAGAAGGTAGCAGAACTGACAGGCAATGACATCTTCGTGGGAGATGCACCACCAGGATCTGTCGAAAAACCACTGAGCGTGGCAAAGATGAAGGAGATGAGTGGCAGTAATATCTTTGCAGATGAAAAGACCACATCTCGAGATTACTTCGGTGGCGTCCGCAAGCCTCCTGGTGGTGAAAGCAGCATCACACTGGTTTGACTTATCTAACAAGTCAAATTACTGTGCTGGATTTCTGCTTCTAGTGGAAAGAGTGTTTGTATGGACTGGTGAAGTAGTGGTTTCTGCATCTGCTTGATGGCATGCATGTTTGATCTTACCCTGATTTGATGAGATGTGGCAGTGATAATCTAATTTAACATTTCAAATTGCAGAGTGGTTGCGAAGAATCTAATGCAACAACCAATCTAAGGAGCAATTTCTGCTTTATTTTACAATGTATCATGTGTGAAAATTTTTCTAGCTGAATCGGTATTGGTCACTCGAATCCAACCATGCATCATGATGATACAAGGGGAAATGGGGTTGTTTCTGAGAATTAGAACATGACGGTTCTTCTCAAATTTCCAGATATGCACGAGTTTGCTGCATTGTTGAAGCCATCATCACCCACCTATGGATGTGCTGCGATGGCGGGTTGCATATTCTAGTCTAGAATGTCCATTATAGATGCTTGAGCAGGATTATCCATGTTCTACATTTTCTGCCTCAATTTGGTAAAATGAGTTCTGCGTCATTACCAGAATTCTCATGGTCTACTGATGCTAACAGTCCATGGAAGTTCCATGAGCATTATTGGATAATGCCATTGAAAACAAGGTATTACGGGCTAGTTTCATTGTCCTGGAAAGAGACTCGGCCACTGTTATCAATTGGATCCGGAGGATCCTAGGGGCAATGCTTGCATCTATCTTTTGCTGCGAGATATTTGAGCTATGGTGAGGGATGGCGGGATCTTTCAAGCTAAGCATGTGTTTCGTGAAGCTAATGAGGCTGCGGATTGGGTAGCTGCTTATGTAGTCAGCTATTTCGGTAACATCCCATGAGCTGGTGATGGAAAATTGCCATGGGCACTCCGAGGCATTCTGTTTTTCGATTTTATTGGGTGCATCCATACTCGTTTGGTATGATCCATCCGTCTTAGCACAAAAATAAATAATAATAATAATAATAATAATAATAATAAAATAAGCAAGGCTATGCAATGCAGTACATTTTCATCTAACGTGACCAAGGGGGTTGGTGTGGTGGTTCACAGCATTGGGCTATTCACTGGGAGCCATATCAGCACCATGTTGGATGGTGAATGGAGTGGCATGAGGTGGTGCTGCCATGACAGAGAGAAGTAACATGCACATCTGTGGCTACGGATTCATCACACAGAAGTTTTCAAATGATCTGTGGCACCGGTCTTATAATGATCTTGGAAGAAGAATTATTATCATCCTGATTAAGATAAAAAGACTCCATGTAGCTTACAGTACATGTTTCAGTGAGCAGGAGCACAAGGCTTTCCTGGATTTGCTTTGCGTCTGCAAAACATTTGCATAGCGAACCAATCGTTGGGCGATATGTTGAATTGGGTCATCAGTTTGCCAGGGCCCTAGTGTGGATCTAGTTTGACAATAGTGGCCTAGCTGTAGTTAAGGCTATGAACGGGTTAGATTCTGGCCTGATCCATGATATATCTACATCCGAACTTGATAAGAAAATTGACTTCGGATTCGGTTTGGATCTATCAAAATAAGTAAGTTCCGGACTCTTATCCAAACTTGATTCATAGTTGGACTTGAGTTTGGATACAGTTTTTCCTGAGATTCAATTAAGCACACGAGTTTGGTGGGATAACTAGCAAAGGGTTAACAACTTTCAAAATTACGATAACTCTTAACACAATAGTGTGTGGCAGATTGTAACATGAAAGGAGCACGACATGGGAAGAGAATAATGGGGTTTGAAAAAAATTTAATCCCTTTTGGAACAGATTTAAATTTTTATTTATATTTAATTTGATCATAATCAAAATCTAAATATCGGTTGGGATTTTGGAACTAAAATAGCGATAGGTGAGAGTTATGGATAGCATGCATGATAAAAAAAAAAAGGTGTAAATCCAAATATGAAGAAAAGGAAATAACAAAAATCACGTAGCCATTTTTTTTTTATTTTTATTTTTATATATACTACATACATAGTTTTTCAGTATTCCAATTTTCCAGTTTTCAGATTTGAGCATAGCTAGATTTGAGTTTAATCTGATAAGATCTTATATATAGAATCCAAATATGATCTAGTAAGATTATTAAAATTTTAATTTAGATCCATACCCAATTATTACAATAATCAGGTCAGATTATTAAGTTTTCGAGCATCAGTTACACTCATAGCTGCAGTTCTTGCAAGCTGAAGGTAACAAACTTACAAACATTATAGATGATGGCATTTTTTGGTAGATCAAATCCATGCTCTTATGTGTCTCTAGACAAGCTATCATTTTACTTTCTTTCACTCTTCTGATTATAATCTATTTGCTTTTGGAGCAACCTTCTTGAAGAATAAATTTATGCACTAATTCCTTTGATCATCTCCTCACTGCAAAGTTGTGACCTGATAATTATTAATTGAATTATATCACAATAGCAGCATCACACATAGTATTCATAGTTGCTTGCAAATATATCTTTAGGGCATATCAAAATGTCTTGCTGATTAAAATAAAAATGTTTGGGCGCTCTTGCAAGAATGAAGTACCTTTTGGTAAGTTAGCTGATGAAAAATTTTGATGGATAGAACCTATTAATGAAGAATTGATATTTGTAGCGAGACATGGAACTTAGACGTTATGGATCTTTTGAGGTCCTGAGAGTTCAGAAAATGAAGTCACAACTCGTCGAGCGTATATATAATCAATCTCATCTTTCAGGCATTCACGAAACCAATCACTTGTTTTTTGTCGGAGAAAAGCCTCTTCACTTGTTGATTCATGTCTCGAGCTCTGAATCTGCTAAGCTACACAGGAACAAACAATAGAGAAACACGCTTTCCTTGAAATGAAGTAGTATATGAAAAGATACTATATAGTTCTCTCGCATCAACGCATGTCATTCTTGCTTCTTGAGATTAAAGAAGAGAGTTATACTTGCCTCACTTTTTTCCCCAAAATTTATTGAGGAAAATCTTGAAGCAAAAATTGCATAAACTGATCTAGACAAATGTGTACAATAAACGAGTGAAAAAGATAAATAAGCATCATCCTAAAATCAGATACGTACATTACTTTCATTGTAACATCATAAGACATGGCAAAATTGTTCCATTCTTATGTTAATTACAGCCTGCATGTGCATGGTCATAATACACATATCAGTATATAAACATACATGCATTCCATAATCACGAATCCTATTAGAAGATTTTTTTAATAAATCAAATGTATCGATGACGATGAATTTGTTTGACTTTGCATGGTTATTTCTTAATATAAATGTTCATGCATATATGACCGATGAAAAAAAATCTCAATTAGAGATATTAAGTATGCAAACTTTGGGGCGGTGGTCTAAGCAAGCCGAACATGAAAAAGCTATATCAAGCTCAATCTCCAATTATTTTTATAATGAAGCCGATCTCAAATCATATTTAATCTCTAGTTGGCTATCTTTCTTGTTATTTGCAGTCACTGGGCTCCAATAAAAATATAAAATTTCAATTACATGAGTGATTTTTAATTAAATACCTCCATGAGCGATGGCAGGGAGAAAAGTACCTAGATGCTAGACTAAGCCCCCCTATTATCAAAAAATTATTCAAAAAGCCCCCCCGCATTTGTTAATTGCGTTGCACCAATAGGGCGTTAGTTATTTTCAGTTACACCCGTAGGCCGACCATGCTGTCAACGTGTTTCGAAACCATTGGCTGCCCGGTCATTATAAACGTCACGCCGCTGCCCGTAAAGCCTGGGACGCGCGTGTCGCGATCGGGACCCACAAGGTGGAATGCTCCATGGACCACTGAACGGACCATCATTCGACCGTCTGATCATCCCAATCACAACCCCACCTGTCATCACCTGGGGTTGGACGGTGCGATCGGACGGCTGTGAGAAATTACATCTATAATTCGTTTGTTAATGGATGCCCTGATACTATCATGGTCACCCACGGGAGTGAAGTTTAAGTCTATTTGATAAATTTAGTTCTGCCCCTTCGATTGGTAGTTGGTTTACATTTTAGTCCCTGTTTACGGATTACAGGACGTCTGATTTCTAGTTTTGGATTTTAATTTCTATGTGCAGTCCCTGCATAAAATATGCTCAATTGTTGTAAAGATAGGTCTGATTGTCTTTCAAAAGTATCTTAACTGTGTAAAGGATTAAGCATAAAATGATTGATAGTTGAGCAAATAATTGGGTATCATTAGAGGTGTTAGCTGGTTCGCGCCAAGGTTTGATCATATTGACTTCTAAACTCAAAATATATCTACGGACCCATACCGAATTAAAGTTCTATATATCCATCGGGATAAAAACAAAATATTTCAAGTATTTAATAAATTATTTTGCTATACTTTTAGATTATTTTTTAAAATTATTTAATAATCCAAAATACGAACTATGAAATAAAAAAATATACATAATAATATAAAACTCCTACAGTAATCACTCTTAGTACAAATATTAAATTATAACAAATATACTATAAAAGATTAATCTATTAGTAATAATTGCTAACTACAAACATGCATTAAATATAGAAATTTTGAGGAACAAGATAAGTTATAATTTGATTACCATCTATTTGATTTTTCTTCTTCTGCAATTGCATACATACATATAATTATGTATGCACGTAATTGATTTCAGATTGGGTTAGCGAGTTATCGACCACCTTTGATACCTTTAGGTGTTTTGTTTTCTTTTTAACTTTATTTATGTAATAACAATTGATTAATGGCTTTGGAGGTGGTCAATTGGGAGAAAACTCTAATAGTGGAATATGTATGGAATTTACTATTTATTTTACTTCTTTTTTTTTGTCTCTAATGAAATTTCTTTTTCTGTACGAGATTACTCCTAACCAACCAAACTCTGTGGTAGGAGTACTATTTGGTTGCACTCAGAAAAAGCTTTGAGGTGTTTCGGCGCACATGAAAACATGGGCATTTTAAGATCAACGCTTGCTATGTATCACGCTGAATCCAGGAACGAGAGCAACAAATCGATTTGGCAACAAATCGATTTGGCAACAAATCTGGCAAGATTTTTATAGATTTTTTTATTCCATCCCTTGAAAGGTGCGTTCAAATTGGTCTTCTTGGTCATCTCATATTTATGGATTTGCAAGGTGTTGCTGGAAATTGGACCCGGGGGCCGCCGTGAAGCCGGGAAAGGAGGAGCTCCGCTGCTGCAGGGGGCGGACGGCGGTGCGCCGGCTGGCTGCGTCCTCCGCTGCGGGGGGTGTGCAAGTCCTGCAAAGAAAACCGGTGGCCGGGCTCCCCGGCGCCGGCCCTCCGATGCCTAAGTCAGAGGGGGCAAGTATGTGGAGAGAGCAGGGGAGAGAGTATGTGGAAAAGACAAAGAGAATCTTGTGTTCAATTGTGTCTGTGCTGTTTTCTTCCTTTTTCCCCCGGTCTAGGAGGGTTCACTCCAGCTCCGGGTTTTTTTCTGCTTTTTTGGTCCTCTCTCCCTTTTCCCTCCAGGTTTCCTTTTATAGGAGGATTTTTGTTACCTGGGAGGTGACAGGAGGTTTGTCTTGTTTTGTAATAATTGGGCACGATTTGGCCCATTAATGGCGTAATGGGGAACGGGACCGGATCAGACCGGAATCAGGGAGTTGTCACGGTCGATCGGACCTGTTGGAGTGGTTGAACCGCCGGCTGTGGTGGGCCTGGGGTCCGTGGATGGTAAGTGCATTTATTACCGAATGAACCGGCGGTCAGGGAGAGCCATACGTTCTGATGGTTCAGTGATCCGGAGATCGTCTTGGGCCGTGTTCATTAAATGCCTGAGTGCATCGGAGACTTGAGGGAGTCTCATGCATTAATGGCAGGTCGTGCCGAACGCCTGAGGAGATCTTATGCCTTGATAGCTTGGAGATAGTGGCAGGTCGCAAGCCGTAGGAGTTGTCAAGTCCCTTGGACTTTAGGCGGAGGTCGAACATTTGGTTAAGGCATCGGCTCGGCAAGGGTGCCGAGCCGAGCTGATCGCCCAATGGGGCGCCCTGTGGCGGGGCTGCTTTGAGTACTCCTGGTCGGCGCCCTTTAGGCGAGCACCTTCTAGCAGAGCGCCTCGGCGCTGTCTTTGGTCGGCACTTTCTAACCGAGCAGCTTATTTTGGTCGGCACTTTCTAACCGAGCAGCTTATTTTGGTTGGGCACCTCTTGGCGCGCACTCTGGTCGGCGCCTTCTAGTCGAGCGCCTTCCTGGTCGGCATCCTTTGGCCGAGCAGCTTTCTGGTCGGCGATCTTTGGCCGAGCAGCTCTCTGGTCGGCACTCTCTGACCGAGCAGCTTTCCGGTCGGCGCTCTTTGGCTGAGCGCCTCCGTGGATGTATGACTTGGGGTTTTTCCCCCAACACTACCCTCCGACTTCCGAGTTCCAGTTGGCTACCAGCTGGAGCGCGGGAAGTAGCTTTAGTTGGGTCATTACGAATTCCGAAAATTTCGATTTACTGCGCGTTTTGAATTATCGGAAGCTTCGAGGTGCCTTTAATAGGCGGCGTCTCTTCCTTCCCGAAAAGCCTCATTATTGGGACACTTTTTGCGAAGCGTCCTCGCGTCGTGGGCTCATGATGGGGCCGCACGATCTTCGATTGCGGACGCCTTTCCGCACGATCCGATGGGGCGCTTCGATGTTCGAAGCGCTAGCCCTAATTAAATGCGTCGTTCTGTCTTTTAGACCGACACGTGTTATCATCTAACCGGGACGCAGCGTTTTCTTCGCTGATCCGGGCCGTTGGGGAGGTCTATATAAACTCTCCCCCGGCCCCCTATCCTCTTTCTATTGCTTTCTGCTTCCAGCTTCCTATTCTTCCAGTCTTCCTCAGACCGAAGTCCCTTTTTTCCGGCATCTTCCCCAGGTCCTCCTTCTTTTTGACTTCTCTCTCTTGCAATGGGTTCTTTGCCTAGTGAAGTAGTGTCCACCATGAGTGTCCTGGAGGTCGAGATGACCGAAGAGTGGTTTTTTCCTCTTCACAGGTTCCGTTTGGAACCCGCCAGGCGAAGGGATCGGGTAACCGATCCTCCGGTAGGCTGGATCGGAGTGCACTCGGAGTCACTCCTAGACCCGGAGCTGGAGTGAACCCTCCTAGACCGGGGGAAAAAGGAAGAAAACAGCACAAACACAATTGAACACAAGATTCTCTTTGTCTTTTCCACATACTCTCTCCCCTGCTCTCTCCACATACTTGCCCCCTCTGACTTAGGCATCGGAGGGCCGGCGCCGGGGAGCCCGGCCACCGGTTTTCTTTGCAGGACTTGCACACCCCCCCGCAGCGGAGGACGCAGCCAGCTGGCGCGCCGCCGTCCGCCCCTTGCAGCAGCGGAGCTCCTCCTTCCCCGGCTTCACGGCGGCCCCCGGGTCCAATTTCCAGCAACAGTTGGCGCTAGAGGAAGGGCCCCGGCCACGCACAGACCTTCCCACTGAGGGGGCTGTGTTGTGGGATGGGGTTCCCAGTTTAGTCCCACATCGGCTAATCAGCGGAAAGGTCCGTGCCTTATAATGAGGAGGCCTAAAACCTTTCCTCACGAGGCGCTCCCCCAAGGGGGACAAAACCGTGCGGGGTGGAACGGGCTACGGCCCTGGGCGACTGTCATTGGGCTACGGCCCTGGGCGACCTCGACCCCGATCCCCAAAGCGGACAATACCTTGCTCTACCGAGCTGAGCTGCTCCAGCACTCTCTCGTTTAGACGAGGCGCCTTTTATAGGACAAAACCGTGAGGGTAGGGGGCAACCTCCGCGGACCCCCGCGCCGTCAGGGCTCGGGACTGTCATTGGGACTGTCATTGGGCTCCGGCCCTGGGCGACCTCCCGCAGACCCGAAGCGGCAATCCCAGAGCGGACAATACCTCGGGAGGGACGCAGATGCTTTCCCTGCTCGGCCGGTGTGTGGGCTGGTGTCGGGGTTCTGACCCCACATCACAAGGTTTGATACAGGACTGAGACGCGTGGGGCTCCATCTACCTAATAATTTTTTCGAAGAAATGGTGCAAAATAAAAATCATGTGAGATGTTCACCGTAGGATATCTTATGGAGCAAAATTTTTGTTTTGTCATATTTTCTTTGGCACCCATCTTAAAGAAAAAAAATTAAAAGTTAAATGAGAATAAAACTTCTACTACTAGCAGAGTCTATCAATTTCGTAACTTAAAAAATAAAATAAATACGAGATGAATAATTGCTCCATATGTATCATTTGGTCGTGTAGTGTGTATTGATAAAAAGTATGTTCTAAAAACTGTGTATTGATTTATCTGAAAGTGTGTATTAGATAAGCTTGTTAGTATGCATTAGAAAGCCGATGAGTATATATCACTGACCATATAGTGTGTATAGATATTATAGAAACTATATATTAATTTGTTAACAAGTGTGTATTGGGTTGATAGATGACTAATTTGCTAAATGTATATCATCTGACCGTGTACTATGTGTACCGTTGAATATAATGTTATAGAAATTGTATCAATTTACCTAAATTTATGTATTAACTTGCTAAATAAATAATTTATTTGATGTGTATTATTTGGCCATATAGTACGTACTGTAATTTTTGTTTAATTTTTTAATCACGGAACCGACTGCTTTATTAATTAAAAAAATCTATAACTTTTGGAATTATACGCACCGAAGAAAATATGGCAAAATAAGAAAATTGATTCATTTTTTTTTTCTCTTCTAATGCTCGCCCTATATGATTTTAGCTTATGAAATTGGTACGTGGACCCCCCACCCAAAAAATGCTTGCTTTTCAAGCAAGCATACAACGGGAGATAATTGTCTCAAGCCTCAGCAAATTGTCATTTTAATCTTCTGTTCTTATTAAAAGACGAGAACACTCTTTACTTGATTCTTCCCCATGCGTCTCCATGGACTATAGTCTATAAACCATTTCTATGAAATAAAAAACTTTGAGATCAAAGCAAGGACTTAAATGCATACAAGTAGAGCCCGTTGGAAATTTTTATTTGATGAGATTTAAATTTTAAATAAAAACTTATTCATATCAACCATCCATCAAGTTGACTTAATTTACTACCCTTCTTCATTCTCCTCAAAAACGAAGACATCTTTTCGCCACCTAGACCTCCATCACGCACGAAAAAAAATCCAAGCATTAGCACCTATCTATTACCCCATCTTAATACAAAAATAAATAAAAGAGAACTCAATAAATCTAAAACCCGCACGTACCATATGAATCCTACCTCTCTACTCTTCTAGGCTCGTTTGTAGAAAAAGAAAGGAGGAAAGTATGGTCAACGAAAAAGTAATAAAATACCTCTTATTTAGTTGGAGTTTTCAAAGAAAAGATATGAAAAATTTATATTTTCATGGAAATATGATTTCCACATTTCATGAAAAAAGTGTTTTCCATGAGGCGGGCATCACTTTATCTTTATTTTTTCCCAAAAAAATCCTTCAGCATTAAAAAAATATTAAAAATTTAATTTTTATTAAGAATATAATAGAAGTTACACGTAACTTTTACAGAAAAGTAGATGGTCAACCAAATATAAATATTCTGAAAATCTATTACTTTATCAAAATAAAAATGCTCCTCGCGAACCAAAGGAGCCCATTAAGCCGCACTTGGCCATGGTTTCCTAACCGTGTGACTCCTATACAGTAGGCAGTGGTATATGCACTGGAACTCCCGTATATTTATGTACGCATATCAAGTGTAAAGGCTGGAAGCTTGCGCCCCAACGCCTCTTTCCTAATCTTCCGATATATAAATCTCTAAACCTCTCTCTTCCCCTTCCCCTTTACTCCCCGTCTCCTCCTCCTCCTCTCCTGCATGCCTCACCGACTCCCCCAAGAACCTGATGCTAACCCCCTCTCTCCAATCCCAATTCCCTTCTCCTAATGTTTCTCTGATGATCTAACTGATCTTCTTTGGCCTCAAATCCTCTGTTGTTTTTTCTTCTTTTTTTGTTCAATTTCTTTTTGATTTTTTTTTGGGGGTTTTAACGAATTTTTAGGGAAGGAGGGGAGAAGGAGGCCGGCAATGAGGCTTGGAATCCAAGAAGACAAGGAGATGGAGATGCTACTCGATGAGATCAACTATGCAACATCGCCTCATCCCCATCATCATCATCATGATGATGCTCGCGCCGGCAATGACGATGCCCGTCGGATACCGCATGTGCATCCGATTCATGACATGAATGGTTCTGCCGCCGATGCATGCCCATCACCATCGCATGCGCTTGTCGATGGCCGCGGGCATGGTTATGGATATGGCGCGGGTCATGCATGCGTGTCCCCGCCGCACCTCGTGTCGGAGGGGTCGTCGTCGTCGTCGAGCTCCCTCTCGGGCACATTGTCCCCCGCCGGTGAAGACGGCGCCCGGCGATCCTCCGCTGGCGAGGACTGGATGATGGAAGAGCTCGGCTTGGTCGGCGGGCTGCGCTCCATGAGCATCGGGGATGATCGGGAAGCACCGCTCGGTTTCCCACCCAAGCCGAAGCCGGCGCTGGCGCTCGCGAACAACGCGATTAGCCCTTATCTTTTCCGGACCAATTATGGCAGCGATTTGGTGCCGGGGGGTGCTGTGGATGATGCCTATGGGGCGCGTCGGCGCTCTGTTCTGTTCTTTGATGTGGACGAGAGGTTGTATGGGTATGGACCGCAGCAGCATTGCTCTGTGGATGCTAATCGATTGGAGTCGTGGATGGAGACCCACCGACTGGATTCTCCGGCGTCCTATTCCAATGGTCTCTGTACTGCACCGGAGAATTTTCTCTGGAGAGAGGAAGCAATTCGTGCCGATGGTGCTTTTGGCGCAAACTCTTGTTACAGGGGATCCCGGGGTTTGGGCTTTCCCTCATCCTTCTTGCAGTCACTGCAGAGTGGGGTGGCTCTCGGCCAGGATCTGAATGCATGGAATTCCTTGAGCCCCCATCATCTCATGCTTTCTAAGCAAGTCCATAGCTTGCCATATAGTTGGGCGCCTCAGTCACAATTTTTGGCAAGAAATCTGAGGAATGTTGAGCCTTTTGGATGTGAGAACAGTTTGATTATACAGGAGAAGGGGCTTCATTATGTTGGGAACCAATGTCATTGTCCTCTGGAGGAGAGGAAAAGGCTGCAGCTCGATGACCGGATGTACTTGAGAGGAATCCGGGTTGCAAATGTGGACAGTGTGCCTGATGTTCACCAACCTGAGCTTGGTCACTCTCCGAGTTTGCCATTGAAATATGATGATTTGATGGGCATTGAGGGTTACGTATACTCCATTGCAAAGGACCAGCACGGGTGTCGGTACTTGCAGCATAAGTTTGATGAGGGGAGTCTTCAGGTGGATGTCATATTTAATGGGATCATTGATCATGTGGTGGAGCTCATGGTGGATCCTTTTGGAAATTATCTCATGCAGAAGCTTCTGGATGTATGCAGCGAGGAACAAATGACGAGAATCATCCTCATGCTGACAGAAGATGCAGAGGAGCTCGTTAGAATCTCTCTAAACATACATGGGTAGTAGTGGTTTGCTCATTTGATAATTGACACTATCTTGCTTCTCGTTAGAACCTACGTTAATATTTAAACATAGTGTTTGAGTTTTATTTTAGGTTTTTGATAGATTGGCCTTTAATAATGCCATATTGTTTCAGGACGAGGGCTGTACAGAAGCTGATCGAGACTCTAAAAAGCAGGCAGCAAATTGCTCTGGTTATTTCAGCACTACGACCAGGGTTTTTGGATCTCATCAAGGACCTAAATGGCAATCATGTGGTACAACGGTGCCTGCAATGTCTTACAGTTGAGGATAATAAGGTATATGCATAGGCTTCTCCTATCAGCCATATAGAACTATCATGGTTGAATTACTATAGAATAGCAGTTCTGAATCCTATTCTCAGGAGATGTTCCTATAATGCTTTTGATCTCTTGGCAGTTGTTTATAATGGACGTGTGCACAGTTTTTGTTAATTACTTCAAAAGGTTCAATTGAGAGTTTTCTGCTTTCTCTTCAAGTTTTTCTGTGGATCAAGTCAATATTCATTCATCACCGATTAAACTCTATATATACAGAAAATTCTTTTATAAAATTTAAGCAGACTTCACCTTTGAGCAGAGCATTGAGATTGCTTCCATTCACCACATTAGTAATACTGGCTTATCTACTTTTCACTGGTCAAATTTTGATTCAATGTTATTTATAGAATCACTCAAGTAATAAACCTACTGGGATGTTTTTTATAGAGCTGCCAGCTCTTGAGATCCTTATCACGATTGATTCAAAAGTAGGAAGTGTCAGTTTCTTTTAGTAGTTGAGATATATGAAATTTGATTCATGAGATAGTTTAACAGATCGTTGATGTGCTGCCTGTGTTTATTTCATTGACATTTGAAAATACCCTAAACTTTGCAAACGTACTTTAAAAATAGCTTATGGTGTTTGATGTATATGCTAAATTTATAGTGTTTGGAAAACCCTTCACCTGAATAATCAAATTTAAACAAAATTTATGCTTAACAGTAGTTTTCCACAATGTCATGGCAAGAATCAGCCATAACTCGTCCTATTATGCTTTGAGTGCCAGATCCATGAATACCATTTACATATTTTGCTTAAATACTTGATTTTCTAATTATCCTTGTAACGGATGTGTTTGAAACACAAAATATAGGATTCTGTTTGCATATGAATCAAGGTTACATATTTAGAGAAAGGTAAGTGCTGATTCATGTGGATCTTTATCATCCTGGTGAGATGCAATTTTGCACCTACTGTATAATGTGGTACTCAAAGATAGTTTAGACCATAAGAGATGAAGTTTCTACAAACACCTAACAGAACATGAAGCTTGATTTCCATCAAGATTATTCTCATCCATATTGATGCATAACTAGCATGCTTCATTATGCATTTTCAGCTCCTGCACTATAGTAATCCAAGTTTCTCAGAACAACAAAATTTTTCTTGTTCTTCGAGAGACTTGGATTTATATCCAATGTACAGGAAGCATCAAAGAAGCCATTGTAGAAGTAGATATATTTCATGAAAAGTATAGGTAGATCATAGCTATTAGTAATCAAATTCTTTGGAAAAGTACAAGTGATAAGGTTTTGAGACAACATGGCCACAACTGGTAAAATACGACATTAGGAAACCACTACTCAGAAATGACACCGACTTCTCCAATGAAGAAGCTTCAGGAGGAGTCCTTCGACCTTGGTTGGGTCAACCACTGCATGGATCGGATCTCATGAGACTTGCTCCCTGAAAAACAGATGTTAGGCTTACTGGTTGATTATTGAGTGTAACTAAAGCCTATACTTTTGTCCATCTATAACATCTTTTGCTGCATCTCAATTACTAAAGTGCTATACAGCTTTTTAACTTGAGATGCCTTTCTTTATGCAATTTGCAAACTTAGTTGATTCTATTGAAGATATTTTTTTCCTTGTTCTTTTTTTTTTTTGGCCCAGCATATTTCAACCTTTGACCGATATGATTCTTCTTGTTGATAATACACCAAAGTAAGGGCCATCGTGAAAACTTCGAATTGTACTCTTTTTTTTTTCTAGAGACAGATTCATGCCACCAATGTATGTGAAATGGAAATGTATCTCTTTTAGGGTTGAAGTGACCCCAATAACATTGTCGATTCATACTACATCAACTCTTTTCACCTTGGTGGTTGAAGAATACATTACTAGATTGGCTTTCTAGCAGTAAGCCTTGCATACTTGGAAGCAAACTACAAGAGCCTATCTCCATTGGGGTGCATCTGCTATGATTGATTTTATAGGACCACTTTCTTGCTTGAAAATGTCATTTCTTTGTCACAATCTTGAGTCAATAGTAGCACTTTGGTGCCATGTGCCATCTTACTACTCATTTTCATAATTTGTGTTTACACAAGTTTCTATCCAATGGCAAGTCCTACAAACCTTTAGCTTTGTCTGACACTACTTCCATCTAAGTCCTCACCCAATTTTCCTAAACTTCTACTCATATTTGGGATCCCATTTCTGCTGAAGTTTTTTCACCTACACCTTAATCCAGACCATCTCGCATGATTTTCTCTCACTTTATTATCTCTTAGTGTTGCTTCTAAGTTTCTTGTTATGAACTCTTTTTTAAATTTTTTTCACTAGTTTACGACATCCATCTTTACAACCTCTTTTTATTTGACAAAACTTAATGACCTCATTTACTATGCAAATCATATGCTTATTGGTCCTATCCAGTGCCAAAACAATTCAAATTATACAATAAAGTGTTGTATAATTATCTTATTCAATCTCTTTAAACTGAATGGTATTTGAAATTTTTTTAAAAAAAATCTAGAGATCATCTCCAGTTTGTTTACGATGCTTTGATCCTTTTCAAACACCTCCCTTCTTACTGTTCTTTGTTATACTATAACTAACGTACCAAACACAATTCATTTGCAGAATCTCGTGCCCCACATTTCTAAAATTTTCCCTTCTCATTCTTATTCGCTCTGAAGCTAAACTATACGTACTCTGTGTTGGTACATCTAATTACTAATCTTTGTTGGTTACAATTCTGAAACATTGTCCAATTTAATGTTCAAAAAGAAAAGGATGTAGCTGCTTTTTCTTAAATATCATTTTATGCGTCTGATCATGAGCATGAAATGGCTGAGAATTCACTTATAAAATGTTGGAAGATCAAAGAACTACAAATATCTTGCCAGATAGGAAAATTTTACAATATGTATTATAATTCATTAGATGCTTCAAAGTTCAAACTCTCAAGAAGTATTTGAAAATTTTTTCATCAAGTAAGAATAAACCTGAGGGGAAAAAAGATTAGAAATATGAGAGTAGACAGAGATACTTGGGATTAGGTTGTGACTTGTGACTAGGTAGCATAAGGTTCAGCTGATTTTACATTCTATTCAAATTCAATTCATGCACAACACCAACATATTCTGTTCCAACTATTCTTCTGTTGTTTCACATACACTGACCTCAAACAACATTATATGTGACAGTTTATTTTTGATGCTGCTACAAAGCATTGTGTTGATATTGCAACCCATCAACATGGATGCTGTGTCTTGCAACGGTGCATATCTCATTCTACAGGAGAACATTGGATGAAATTGGTTGCAGAAATCTCTACTAATGGACTCAAACTAGCTCAAGATGATTTTGGGTAATATTCTCACCAATATGAATGCAGTTTATTGTTCTTCACCTCAAGACTTTAAACCTGATAATCTAATTACAGGTCCTTTCGCATAGAATGGTAGTATTTCTTTTTCATCTTAAGTGGATTGGTCACATGGTTCTTCAGGGGCTTGTAGAACTTTGGAAGGGGGAAGAATGGGGTCTTGATCTTCAAGATCAATTTTCGGTTATGCCACTTGAACTTCTTTTGGAAGTCTTAACAGTTTACACGCACACACACACACACACACACACACACAATGGGCTTATATGCAACTTCAAAGGCGTGTTTTGGATACAATTTGACAAATGCCACATGCAAAAACCCACCAATCTTCAGTAAAAATGTAATCTTAATGAGATCTTCATTGCATGCACACAAATTTGTCATCCACTATATGTGTGGATCATTGCAGCCTATTCACTGAAGAATAGATAATATAAAAGCTCCCTATTGACTTCTAACTAGTCATTTTTTCATCACCCAAGGTGCTCAATCATGCTTCATAAGGCACCTACCAGGGCATGACAATCACCTTTTCAGTAGAGGTTTCAAGTCTGAAATCTGAGTAGGTACAAGCCACTGCAACCAGTGTGTTTGTGTTTACATATGTATAAACACATATAGCCATACATTATACAAATATATATGTATATATGCATATATACTTCTATCATGGACATGAAGATTCATGTCTAAAAACAAGTGACTTAACTTCTGTCGACAATCTGAATGAGTTCATTGCAATAGAGTTTAGAAAGAGATGATATCAGTTGCAGATAATCATGGGAGAGAGTGAAGCAATTGGACATAATTTTTTCTAACATTTACACAATGTAGACATCTTTAGTTTTATCAAAATAAATAATGGCAATTTCAGCACTAAAATTTATAGGCCCTTGAGTTCATCTTGCTCTTTTTCATAGTGCACCTACATCCATGCTTTCTAAGACCTCTGATCTTGCATGCCTCAAACAGTGTTGCCATAAAGAACGCACAGTATTTAATATTTTTGCCATGATTTTTTTTGTCTTGTAATAATCATTTATTATCAAACTAGCATATGGTTTAATAGGTATTCTTATTAAAAAACTTGTGCTTAACAGCTTATAGATGCGCAGTGGTTCATCGGAAGTTTCCCATCTGTTTTATTTCTTCATTTTTCATAATATAATATTATCAAAACATGTATTATATTTTTCATTGCCTGTTCCTTCTAATTTTTAATATTTTTTCTGTTATAGTTGACCTTGTTCTTTGCTTGGATGTATGAGTTGGCTTCTTTAATTACAATATACATATGATACCCTACATTACTGCATCATCTTTGACATCATGCTAAGACTTGCTCTTTCTTTCTGTCCTCTTTCTCTCTCTCTCTTTGAATTGCTGATCTTATGCTCACAACTTAAACTGCAAAAATTGCCTTCAACTCGTGCATAAATATTACCTGATTACACATGATAGAAAATGAATTAGTTGAGTCATACTTATTGGTCATTTTTTCCCATCATCAATGAGAAATCAAAGCATTGAGTGTTCAATTTGTTGAGCAATTCCCTTGCATCAATTAATGAAAAATTTGCAGTCCTAGGATTTTTACATTACATGGATAAAAGCATCAAGGATGAATAGAAAACTTAACATGAGCCTTGAGATGAAGAGTGTTACTGTCTCTGCTATTCCTATTAAGTACTTTAAAGATCTATTCATCCCATCCAAAGCATGAGATCCAAAGTAAAACATTTCGCAACAGCTCAACACATTTATGGACCTCATGAAAGATGTAGGGTTACAGTGAGGCAAGTAGTGCTCATTTGGTAGTTGGTGTAGCTGCCTGTCAACCTTTAGCTGTATATATATTTGCATATTTGATATTTGTGGACTTTCTTAATTATAAAATTGTTTGGCTATACAAGTATGTCATTAGATTTATCATTTTAAGTTAGGTACATCACTATTGTCATTATAACACTTAAGGCATTAAACATTTGGAGACAGGGTATATGATGAAGAGCCACAGCCCACATGCCATGGTTGGGGATTGTAGAACTTAGAACCATGTGAGGGATTTTGAATGCATGATGGAATTTAATAGAATATGTTAACTACATGCTTATTTGGGGATGTCCATCAAACCATGATTTAGACATATAGCAATTTCTTCTCTAAAAGTTTTATATATTCTAAAACATAATGGTACTTGCTTTGCTGTTAAATGATTCAATAAGGAATGTGCTTCCTTGCATGTTCAATACATTCTTTGAAGGATATACAAATTATAAAGAGTAACATATGTACTATGAGGTCCTATCCCTGTTTACAGACGTGAATGCTTTTCTTCCCAACCCCTCCCCTCTCTCTCTTTCTCTGGGCTCCTAATTTTATTTTACTAAGATTTTACTGTACTATTAGATTGTTAAACATTCTATTGGTGGATTACACATTGATCATTTGTGTTTGTTTGGAAGCATATGGTAATTGTGGGCCTTTGATGGATAATAATGCATCAAAGATGAAAAGTAGCTAGGAATTCTGATGGTATCAAGGGCTGTTCCTTAATAAAGATTAAAACTCTTTTCAAAGTTTAACCACTCCAGTAAATCCAAGGTTTCTTGGGTGTGACAGAGGCAGAATATAAGACAATGTACAGTCTGGCTTCTGTCTAGTTCTTTCATTAGTATTGAAGTCCTTTTCATATAAATACTCAGTGAAAAATAGTTAGTCCTTCAGTTTAGCTTTAAGATAAAAAATTGCAGCTTGAGTGATATTCTGATTTCTTCCGTTCCAGTTCTGTCACCTGGACTCTTTTTGAATCTTGTATTTTCTTAAAGAAAGACAACTATTTTTTTTTTCTATGGGCGCTATGAATTTGTATGTTCTCTTCAAATTTTTTTTGTGATATCCTGTATCTTATGCTATCGTTCAGTCTCTTGGTTTTTAACCATTTTTTGATTCCTTTAGCAGATATAATATTATCTCATTTTTTGGGCATGGATTTCTATTACACAACATGTAGTTATTCATCTGTTGCATATCCAATAGTTTCAGACTCTGCTTTTGAGTTTCATGTAGGGATGGGACTGTTAGATACTTAAAGCCAAATATTAAAGATAAATAAGAAGAGAAGATTGGTAAAAGACAAAAGGCCAGGAAAAGAAAGAAACGTATATGGTAAGGAGATATCAGAATGCATGTTTTAGGGCTTAAATAATAGAAAAAATTTATGAAAAGAATCTTTATGGAGCAGGGACCTTTTGGCTGGTAGCTTGGTAGAGGCATTCGAGTATTTCCCCTATTAGAGATTGTGTTTGAAAATGATCGAAGATTACTAGTTGTGGGGGGGCAACATATTAAACTCCTGAAATAAAACTACTCCCATATGAAACTCATGAACTAAAACCTCTCCTGTACTAAAACTATGCAAAAGATGATGTGAAAGGTGCCATCTGTTGCCATCTACCATACAAAATAGAATTATGTTGCAACTAGATTATAGTAGTACCTGTTAGCTGATTGCTAATTAATGAGAGAACTGGTAGCTTGTCGATAAAACCTTTGTTTCAAAGGGCAATGGAGAGGGAAAAATAAAATGTAGTCCATTCTGGCTAGAAGTTGACCTAGAAGTCAATGGAATGGAAAAATATCGAATCCATTCTGGACATATATTAGAATCCAATAATATCAAGATTGTGATGAGCACAAATTCATATGTCACAATAATGCTAGTAGAGAAGCACAAAGAGAGATGTAGCTTACAAGTATTTGCTCACTAAAGCAAAACATGCAGCAGGACTGGCAGGATTTATACACTTGAAGGAAAAGATATATTATGGCCTATTCTACTCTCTGCTAATGTCAGTGTAATATAGATTTAAAATGCAAGGGATGTGTATTATTTGTTAAAATTTGTATCGTTAGAGAATGTTCTTTGAGTATAACCCATTCTTTTGGAATGGAATTAAATTCTGATTTAGATAGTACTGGTCTCAGATCTTGAGTACAATTGATGAACCTGACAATTGGATGTATCTGTCTGGACATAGACAACTTCTGTATTTCGCCAGGGAGCATAGCATCAGGAGGCCCATTTTGAAGAAAGAATTGTGGAATCTGCATTTCTTCTAAAATCCATTTTGACAGTCTATAATTGTTTTAGTGCTTAAATTCATTGAATCCTTTGCATACATCAACTAAATGTGAATAAAAATGTGGTTATAAGTTTTTTACTTGATTGAAGCTCGTATACATCCTTTATAGATCGAATAAATGTTTTTATCTTTTCTGCCATATTTTTTGGAAAAAATGTTATATATTAATTTGCTTTGTGCCATTACATCTCATATTTACAGTGTCTTTTATTGTTGTTTCAGAAATTATGTTGTTCAATACATCCTCGACCTGAAAAGTCCATTAGTTATTGCAAATTTGGTATCGCAATTTGAAGGAAATTATGTACAGCTCTCAATGCAAAAATTCAGCAGCCATGTGGTAGAAAAATGCCTCAAGGTGTTTGGTGAAGATGATCAGGCAACTATCATATTAGAATTGCTTTCAGTGTCTCAGTTTGAGCAGTTACTGCAACACCCTTATGCCAACTATGTCATTCAATCTGCTCTTCAAAACACCAAGGTTTTGAATCACCAGCCAAATTTAGTCATTTAAGCATCTTACATTCTACTCTCCTTTTCTTATCATTCCCCCCCTCAAAGCAGGGTTCTCTTCATGCCACACTGGTCGAAGCCATTCATCCTCATGCAGCGATTCTTCGAACCAGCCCATACTGCAAGCGGATCTTCTCTCGAGCCCTCCCAAAGAAGTGATGTACATTTTTGATTTGCAAGATTGCATGTTGTAGTTTCCATATTTACAGGCAGTCATTGCTGGAACCACTGAATCAAGAGTTCCAACTGTAACTGAAGTGCAATGGGTTGCAAGGAGATCGAACAAATCAGGTTGTAGAGTTGTAAAAATAAGCAATTTTGCTTGTGAAATGCTTAACTATGTATCTGTTGTAATATTCCACTGTCTTGGCCGTCCAGAGTAAAATTATCACCCTTAGTACATGTGACTGTACAGTGTAAAGGCAGTACCTTTTTTGGCTTCATTTTGGTCACATTATTGAAGCATGGATGCTACTAGTAGATGGATTTTTGTGTTATAGCGCATTAACATACAGCTACAGACTACTGCATAATGTATTGCCAATATCTTGAGTAGTTAAGGCGGTGGGGATTCCTTCGCAATATGTGGTGTATCATGCTGTACTTGTACTTTTTGTGTAGACCATACAGGCTATTACTTGCCTTTCTTCTTTTGATCTACTAGAAAAAATGTTGCCAGACAGATACATTTTGTTAATTGCTAGTGATTATATTCTTACTGAAAAAAAAAATCTTGATAAACTTGGGTTTTCCTTGGTTGTTTGTAGCTTGTGGAAGTTGAAAATGTAAGCGATCGACTTATGTTGTAGTCACAACTGACTTCAAGCGTTTGGTTGGGTCTGAAAGTCATGCATGCAGAAGTGAAACTTTTTTGTAGAAACTGAAATAGGACATACTAACTCCCAGTCAAGTCTAGTGTTTGGTTGCTCTAAGAGCCAGCTGAATCTGTTCACCTCTCAAATGAATGCTGAAGTTACGCCCCAAAGTTCATTAGCACAACATAACTCCGCCACGATAGAAACATATATAGAACCATAACATCATGGTCACAGTGCTCTATACCGGGAAGCCCTGCAATTACTGCATGGAATTATTTCACTGAGAATTTTATTCAGCAACAAAGCCCAATGATGGATTATTCATAAAATTTAAAAATGCAAATAAAATTTAAATTACCCTCAAGGTAACTATTACTTCTGTTGTAAACTTCTGTTACTTATGGCCTTGTGCACAACTTGCATGCACGAATAATGGTGTCTCGCCTCCTATGTTCTCATAATTTTATTCAACTCCAGCATGTTCTCGAATCACCCTGGCACGTCAAATGCGTCTTGAAATCCTCTATCCAAAATAGGAAAACAACCGTAGGTTGTGAATTGACACGTCGTGTCCACAATACATGATCTCGTAAGCAATAAATCTTTGCACAATACTTGTAAATTATTGAAAACATGCATTTATTACTCAAACACAAAGGATGAATATATTCAACATCTTGGTGGAGAAAACCCGCATCCAGCAATGTAACAGAATACTGAAAAGAAGTAAATGCGTGCATCAAGTTTACTGCTAGGCACATAGGGACACACTTTATTTTTATACCTTGGCATGGTATAAGACCTGCAACATGGCAACGCACGCTAAAAGGCAAACCAAGATAGCGCTCTCTCACAAAAAAAACGGGACGACTTCGATGGGATATACCAAGTTACCAAGATGCTGAAGTAGCGAACCTCAGGAGAGCTCAGGCATCCTGTCCTATCAATGCAACAAGGAAGTCCTCATAATCTCCAGTGGTATCCTTTTTAAGGGCATGATCCAAGCGTACGCTGTTTCTCTTGTAGTAGATCTCTTTTATGTGTTTCATATTCACCTCAGCACGAGTGGTTATGACTCGAGTAAGAGCACACTCATCTGTTCCCATTTTGTTGATGGCAAGCCGGATAACCTTCTCAAGATATCTTTCAGGGCAAATGATGCAACGTATGATGGCCCTCAGTGCAAAGAGGAAATCATCCTTAGGATCAGACTTCAAGTCCTGAGAAAGCAAGCAACAATAGTTTTAAATCAGCTGTCAAGTTATGATGCGTATTTCATCTTTCAGTGCAGTGTAGTTTCTGCTCACCCACTTTTGTTTGTACCTATGACAGTTATCAGAATCATGCACAATCTCGCTTATTATAGTATCACTATAGAGGATAAGTTTTTTTCCTATTCTGGCAGCAATATATCAAATCCAAGTTGGATAGCTGGCAGGAAAAAAAGCACCTACAAGGTGTTGTATGATAATTACACAATAATAGTACGCTTACAAGTCTAAGAGCATCCGTTATGTGTGCGGGAATGTCAGGCAATAAAGAGCTTTCAGTATTCACAAAATTTACAAGGTCAAAGTCTTGATAGTATTAGGATGTGGTGTGGAATCCTCGTGGGTTTCACTAACTGGTACTAAATTTGCAACAATAGAAATCAAAGTGATCCTATGATACCCAGATGAAATATAACTGGTCTTATGCTGGTCCCCTGGACAACACCTCTGTCCTCTGTGCAAAGACTATGGAAAGGTTCCAGAACCCCGAAGTTGGCATACCCACCTTATTTCCCGAAGGAAAACAAACAAACTGGTTACCTGCAGTGAAGACCGTATAGAACCTAGTAAATGGGACTCAAATGTGTGGGCAGGCGGCATTAACGAAAGGCACATGGCACACAAGGATGTAGTCAATCCTTATACAGGCTTACCGTGTGTTATTCTGGCTGTGGTTGAGACAGATCACAACCAACAAAAATATTGTACATCAATAACATGACCTAACTTCATTCCTTTATGTTACACTGTGAGTGCAAGGGAGAAATATAAACCATAACATGGTAAAAGAAAATTTCAATAATTTAATATTAGGACATACCTTGTTGATTGGATGACCAAACCCATTGTTGTAATCATTGAATGTCGCAAACAGTTGTGCTTTGCTCCTTGTTGTTAGAATTCTAATGATTTCTTCATGGCCATAAGCTTTCTCATTAATCTTTTCATGCAGTATCTTAGCCTCTGATTTCGCCAACGATGCATTCACTTCAGGCCCCTCATAGCGATATGAGCTTACAAGTGGCACAAGAAGCTGGACGCAAAAAGCATTGCCCAATAATTCACCAAGCAAAATTAGAAGTAAAATTGTTCTCAAACTTTCTTGACCTCTACCTCTTCCTATTCAAAAATATGATCAAGAGGAAAGTAAAATGGCATCTTAATTATATGCATGATCAGAACACTAAAAATACCTATTGTGAATTTAAGCAGAGAAGCTGAAACTACTAGATGCTACTATTTAACAAAACAGAGTAAGCCGTTAAAACCTCACCAATTGTTTCCTTACAGTGTGATTGCAATGACTAATGACATTGACGGCCCATGAGGCACAAGATTGCAGGTGCAGGCCAAATTTCTGTGAACTCAGCAAACAATACTAAAGTGTGCATGTCATGGTACAAAATAGCAGTCACCGTGACCGTTGTAATTATTTCAGAGGTCCATTATATAATAGAACCAACAGCCTTTATTTGATCTTTCCATCATTCAATGAACAAAGTACGCACAGGTATTAATTCAAAAATTATATGATCTTTGAGCTGTTATTTTGTCAAATTATGCAGTTGTTGTACTATATCCTATTATTTCCTGTGGCAACGATCAATGGTAGCAGCAAATATAGGTCCTTTGTTATGACTCCAAAAGAATGAGGCCCTTTTAGCATTAGAACAGTCAATAATGGTGACCCCTTTGGAATACCATTATAACCGGATAACAATGGCATTACCAAAACCTTCATGCATGCAGAGAAACGCATTCAAAAGAAAAACCAGCCACTTCTTTTAAAAAAAACAAAACCAAAATGAAAAATCAAAACATTTTCTTTTTTTATTCTGAGAAGAAGAAAAATCATATGTTTACGTTAAAACTTTAATGTTTCAAGGTTATAGAAACTATAGTTCTAAATCAAGACAAGGAATGCATAATCATCTCCCAATCTGGGCATAATCAACACCTGTATCCCCATTTTAGCTTTCCTATTACAACACAAGCAGAGCGTTAATGGGATTAAAGATCAAAACTTTCACGCAACCACACCAAAATAAAACTTTTAATTTTCTGAGATCACCCGGATCAAAGACAGGACCGGTGATCAGCGCGGCGAGTTACCTTCCGGAAATCCCCATTGGTGTGGGCCGCCACATCCTCCTCAAGCGATCTCTTGAAGCGGCCCTGGTACGCCCTCCGAACGGCGAACATCTCGTCAGCAGTTCTTGACACGGCGATCTCAATCAGCGCCCGGTTGCCGGGTGACCACTTCTTCAAGGCCTCGTTGGCCAGCACGGCGTCCCTCTCCGGCGGATCCAGTATCCACAGAAGCACTGCTTTCTGTTCCCAGATCCAAAACAGATCAAAGATGCAAAGGAAAAAGGAGACACCATTCAGATAAGGAACTGGGTGGGGGTGGGGGTGGGGGTGGGGGTGGGGGAAGGGTGAGGGGGGAGAGAGAGAGAGAAAGAGTACCTCGAAATCGCGGGTGAGCTCCTTGTCGAGGGCCTTGAGGAGGTCCTCGCTGTAGGCCTGGGCGTAGGCGTCGCGGATCTGGCGGCGCTGGGCGGCGGAGCGGTGGGCCAGGATCGAGATGATCAACCCCTCGTTCGTGCCCCATCCTGTCAAGAACAAGAGAACGAAGAGAGATCGATTGACCTCTAGAGTTTCCAAAAAGAGATCCCAAAAGCCAAACCCTAACCTATCTCCGATCGCGAGATCGGAAACAGAGAAGACGCGCAGCAGCAGCAGGAGGAGGAGGAGGAGGTACCTTGGAAGGCCTTGCGAAGCTGCTCGCAGTCCTCGGCGGGGGATGGAACGGAGACGGCAACCGAGATGGTCGACATTTTTTCTCGAGGAAACAGAACCGAGGGATCTGAAGAAGGAGAAGGGATCGAAGCGAGGAAGACGGATACGGGGGTGGTAGGGGGGGAGGAGAAGCTCTTTCTTAAAGGCGAGCAGAGCGGAGTCCGAAATGACGTGCATGAGAAATATATGCAGGAACTAGATCGGCCGTCCACGTTGCCTCTGTGAAGACATCCGAGCCATCGCTACGTTGATGGTGGAGGAGAATTGTACGATGAAAGAAACGTGGTGTTAAGGATTTGTGCTGGCGGTTTGCCGACGGCAGATTGTTCTTCGCATACGTGACTTTTATGCGGAAGGTGAAGATATTTGCGTTCATGTGTCCGTCGTGTACGGGGACAGTTGCGCGGGGACTCGACGGTGCACGCGCACTATAAAAGGATAGGTCCCGACGGGATCATCATTGGGATTTCGACCGGAGTTCAGTCACTAAAGAATACACCCTCACTGCTCACTTGGTGACACGCGACACTCCTTATTGTGGGCCCCGGGTGCTGTATGGATGCCATTAATAGTGGGTGGATTATGGGAGGAATTTTTTATTTTGGCAAAATTTTGGTTGCTGTCCCTAATGTCCTTACGTGTCGGTTTCTTCTAATTTATTCACATAGGACGCGCAGGCCAAAAAATTGGCGTTCAAACCTAAAAAGAACAGCGGAAACGACTCCACTGGGGATCGAACCCAGAATCTCTGGTTCCGTAGACCAGCGCCTTATCCATTGGGCCATGGAGTCAAGTGTTTACCCGATGGCTCGCGAAAATCTATTGATCCAAATTAGGATTTGGGTCCCCCAATTAGGATCAATGAAATGCTCCATCTGCTTTGATCAATCACAAGCATTGCTTGCGATAAGATCGTGGCAATTTTATCAGTATACTTCAGGTGAATCCATGACATAGATGACATAAATTAAAAAATAAAAAAAACAAAAGACAGAGATAAGGGGCAGAGAGTTTTAAGATCCAAAGAATTATTATTAGAATGATGCTATTTTTCTTTCCGAATAAGTACGTTGATGTTACAATTACCTCTCTAAAAGACAAACAAAAGTATATAATGCAAGAGAAGTAAATTTAAATGAAAGGTAAGTCTGAGAATGTAGATGCAATGTGAAAGTATTGAAAACAATAAAAGAACTGAGTATTCAAATCCGGAATTAATACTTCCTATTCTCTTTTTAAGAAATATTAATCCTAAACTGTGAAAGTCGATGTTGTTTTGGAGAAGTCTAGTTGATGTTGAAAAGGAAAGTCCATATATAGAAGAAAAACTAGAGATGATTATAGAAATAAAACACACTTTGTATACAAATAAAATTTTTATTTCCATGATTTTAGGGCATTATATGAATACATTGTACGATTAACGAAGCCATGTATTAAGTTTTTAGAAAATATGGTTGTGAGGTTGTCAAGTTTTGGTAGAATGAGCTTAACAAAACTAAAAATGATTTTTTTATGAAACTAGAGTTTTAGCAGCTTCTTGCAACTTGTTTTTGTAAAAAACATAACAAGTCACAAAATCTGAATTTTGACTTTATGCCTTGTTCTATACAGAATCTTGATATGCAATTTACCCACTTCACAAAAATCACAAGCAACTAAATTATTTTTTAAAAAGATGTGTAAAATTCTTTTACATGCTTGAGAATTTTTTATTTCACACAAAATAACATGCTTCATTGGCCACATCGAGAGTCACTCCAAGCCTCCTATCATCAAGTTTACATTTGAAGTGATGGTCTTTTAACAGTTGAATTAAAAGACCTAAAATTCTCAGTCCATAGTTTGACACTCATAACAGCAAAATGATTCAACGTTTGCACTCATATCATTTTATTCCACGAAGAAGTAATGGTTCCAAATGAATGCAGACAATAATATAACTTGAGAAAAAGAGTTGCCTTCTTCCGACATTAGTGGATGTATTTAAACTAGATGGGTACAAACCATCTGTGTAATGAGAAAAAAAAAAGCAGTTGCCATTTGACTTCTGACTCTTTCTTATGACCAAAAACTTTAGTTGGACTTTAAATTTAAATCCTTTATAATATGTGGCATTATTCTAGTGGCTAAGTCCATCAGGTCCCATTTGTTAGGCAATGGGCTGTGCTTTCATTACTTAGTCGGAAAGAGCCTTGTCCTATCTTCCATTGTTATAATACAAACTCCACCAAAATTCCAATCTATCATCAGCCTTGGATTCTCCCTTACCTTCTCTCTCTCTCTCTCTCACACACACACACACATGCTGAGTACTCTCCTATGCAACCCCTTGTAGCATCACCCTTTCCCTAATCCCCTTGATTTCCCAAAGTGAGCTACTCTCACTCTTTGATGACATGGTCCTCCAACCATGGATATGCCATGTTGCTTGAGCATCTTTTGTCGTACCGATATATATAGCAAGCACCGTTTGGAAGTCAAATGAATCATTAAAGCAAAGGCTCAGGTGAAATTGATGTCTACCATCACTCTAAACTTCAATAGGCTTTATGTTAGATTATTAAGAACCAAAACAAAAACATATTAGCTTTATTTGGAAGAATAGGTAAAATCAGATTCAGGTTGTATCTTTGGCGCGGAAGAATGATTGTTCTTATTTCACAATCGATCATCGAATTGTATTTGTATAGATCTCAATGCATTCCAAACTCTTTCATTCATTCATCTACCAGTATAAATTTTAAAGCAACTACTACCTAGACCAATGGTGGATATGTGCGAAGGAAAGGGAATCATTCTTTCACGCAAAAGATACAACCCGTGGCCCCATCTTTTCCGCAGCTGCAGAAGCCATGCTTGAGCTACCGATATGTTATGCTACAGACCAATAGTTCTTTTCAATCTCCTAAACATTTCTCAATTTGTGTGTATTATTGCAAAATAACAAATTTTTTCGGGTCCAACACTTATTCTAGTTTATATAGAAAGGAAATAAGTCGAATCTAAACTATAAATCAATAAGTTCACTAAGTACTTGCGCATGGTATCACCTCTTGCCTCTTAGATAAAAGGACATGGATTCAATTCTGGTTAGCATCCGGATAGGGTGGTATGGTATAGTGGGTAGGGATTGATCTCTTGTGATCTTAAAAAAAAAAAAACAAACCAATAGCTGGCTAATAAACATACCTGAGAGTGGATAATAACTAGCTCCTAAGTATAAGCTCATGTTTTTCTAGCACCGCTATTTAAGTGGCTCTGTGAGCCTAGCTTGAACACTCCTTGTCCGGAAACTTGCATTCTCCTATGGAGTTGGGCTGGCCCAACGAAAGCTCACCCGCGGAGCACGTGCTCTCTTTCGGAGTCCCCAAGTGGGGCCCACCTTACAGCAGCGTGTACGAGAGGCCGCTCACCGCCTCAAACCTCGAGAAGGCGAGAGCCCTTGTCCCGACACGTGTCAGTTCAAGAAGGACCCGGGTCAGCCAGAGCCAATAAAAATTCGGCATTTGATCGTATCCGCTCACGCTCTCTCGTCCACGAGTTTCTGGGCCCCACTGCACACGTCCATCGATGCTCTCCACCGCGAGTTTAAAAATAGAATTTATACCGTTAAAGAAAGAAAAAGAAAAAAAAAAAAACCCTCGGCTGGGTGTGTGAGAGTCAGGACGGGAAAGGAGGCATCCAGAAAGATCGAGTTCGAGCTACGGTCAGGGTTCGGATTAGGGTTTTCGGAACGCCTCCGCTCTTCTGGTGAGGATTCCGGCTTTTCAGCTTCCATTTTGGAGTTCTTGAGCTGGTTTTGTTTTTGGGGAACGGGGGACAAGCTACTTCTGAGTCTCGACAAATTTTGTTTCGGATTTATTATTGGATGTTTATTTACTTCTTCTAAGTTTAGCTGGGGCTCCTCAGCTTCGTTTAGGATTTTTTGAGCTAGTTCTGTGAAAAAAAGCTTTTGCTGAGCCTGGCGTTAGGTTCTAACCGGGGGTTTTCCTCTTTTTGGTGGTTTTATGATTGATTTTCTGATAATTTTGACAGTTTGTTTTGTCCTCTTTAGCTTCACTTTTTGGAGTTTTTGGGCTGGTTTGTTTTAGTGAAGAAGTTTTTTTAGAGTCCTGTGCTAGGTCTTGTTTAGGGTTTGTTTTGGTGATCCTGTGATTATTATTTTTCGTTTTAAAGATTTCTATTGCAGGACTAGATCAACTGAGATTGCGTGGTTGCGAATACGAGATCGGATTCAAGGGAATTGTGCAGTTATGGGCCAGGATAGATTGATGAAGAGGATGTCAATTTCGAACCCTTGCAAGGTAGCTTTGCTTCAGTAAATTCTTAGAATCAAGTATTTCTTTCCTTTTTCCCCCGGGGTGGGGGGTTGTAATTCTTGCAATAATATTATCTAATGTTGTTGATGCACACAGTACATCTGTCCTTGGTGATAAATTTGTAAGTATAATGAATGGGAGTTTAAATGTTCAACGATGTAGGACTTATTTGGGAGAAATTTACCCCTTTTTCCCACAAAAAATAGACTGAAAGCATATATAAGAAATATTAGCAGAATGATTTTAGAGATAAATATGAACTCTGCAAAAAAAATAGGTCGAAGAATAGGTTGTGGATTTGACACCTTTCTTTCTGGTTGGCAACCAAAAATCATAACCCAGTACTGGATAAGTCTTAGAGGGATTTTATTATCAAAACTAATTGATTGAAATCACCAATTGGTAATCTTTCTCAAAAGCGAAACGGTCATAGTTCGATAAGATATTTTTCTTTAAGAACTTCTGGTCTCGTCTTTGGGGACTGCTCGGGGATGGCTTTCAGGACCTAAAGACCTAAGGTGGAAAGCATTATGCTGGAAATTCATCTAGCTGTTCTATGGCAGAAAAAGTGAAAGAACTTGTTGATGAATTGAATATTAAAGTTCATAAGTTTCTGTTTAAGATTTTAAACAAAGGTAATGCTACTAGAATAGGCGCTCTTGCATTTCATGGCAAGTGGAAGTTGTTCGTAGTAGACTTGCTGTAAGAAATTCAGATTGCAGATACTATTCCAGTGCAGAACATAAGGAAAGGAGTGCAATAGATTAGAATCTAAGTGAAAATGTTTCTTCGCATCAATAGTATAAGAAGATCCTTTTTAGTGTTTGTTGTATGGTTCATTGGAGAAAGAAGAAGAACACAAGAGAGTTACAACGGAGATGAGTATGTTTGAGGTCTGCTGTTAAGTGGAAATTTAGTTTCCACTTTGGGCCTGCATATGATATATTGTGGACTTTGAGATTTAGAAGTGGCTTCCTAACAAGTTTTGAGTGCACCACTTAGCATTATGGTGAACACACATCTAAAAAATCTGTTGTGATCATAGGTGGGCCTGGAGTGGAAACCAAGTTTCCACTTCTCAGTGGACCCTAATAGAGATTAGGAAAAAAAGAAAGAAATAAGTAAAAGAGATAGGAAGGAAAACTAGAAGGGATTGAGCTGGTCTTTAACTCCTCCATTTTCTCTTGCAAAAGAATCCTGTATGCTGCCTTTTTTGGATGGCAAACCATTTCTGTGATCTTTCCATGATATCTTTAGCATAAATGATAAGGCACTTTGCAATTCAATAATTAGTTTCCATATGGATGCTCAAAAGTATGGTACACCATACCAATTAGTACCCGTATATATTAGGCAAGCCGTACCCTGCCGGTGCCAAACCAATATGCAGTACGGTGGGTGTATTGAGTGTCGATATGCCGAACCAACTCCTGTACCAAGCATACCGACATTGTTCCAAGATGTTACTAGTATGGGGTCCAGTATTGAGAAGGTGAACCTTACTCAAAAGTCAAAACAATACTAAATTGCGAAATTTATTTCCTATAGTACCATACATATAAAGACACAGAACTTTTCAGCATCAACCCAACATCTAAAGTAAGATCTATACATACAAGTCCTACTGAAGAAACGAATTGAAGATACACCAAAATTTAAAAGGAAACTAGTATTTTCTTATAATTTCTGATTTGCTGCCTTAGAGAGCAAGATGGTCCTATGGAGTCGAGTTGATCGGGTCAAGTTTCGAGTTGACTTGGTGAGTTTTTGAACCATGGGTTGGCTTTAGTTTAGCACAATGAGGCTCGGTTTGAAGTTAATTGAGACGATCTTTACTCGTCTCAATTACTTGGCTCCTAATCTCGAAATTAATTTGAAACCAAGCCTCAGAAGGAGCCTAAGAAGAGTCCAGCTCAATGATTCTTAGCTTGATAAGGCTTGATATTGGGAATATTATTTGTAATATACATGTAAGTGTATAAGTAACTATTGGAATATATCCAACAGCTGATGCGTGGAGTGCTTGAGATTAAGGCTTTGCTTAGTGGATCATTTAGTTTGTCTAAAACAGGTTAAACTTTAATTTAATTTTGAATCAAGCTGGAAGCTTGCTTCAATTGAAGTATGAAGCAAGCTTGATGTAAGCTTGGCTAGTTTCAGCTCCATTTAATGTTATCAAGCAAATCAAATTTAGCCATGTCTTTGGCTTGGTTAGAAATTAGGCTTGATCAAATAGTGACCTTCAGGCTTAAAATTAATTTCAAGCCAAGCTTGATCATATTCTGGCCTGATCAAGCTTGACTGGATTATCCCCTATGTATTTGTAAAAGTATGATACAATAAGTGTTCAATTATCTGCTATTGATTACCCCAAGCTTAGCTTCCTTTGACACTGAACTGAAAAACATTTATCAACTTAGGCCCAATTTTGTTATATCAATCTACTGATAACATATAAGGATGTCATCTTAAAACCTTTGCAGTCATTTTTGCTTGTCTACCTATGTTGAAATATCTGTTAATTAAAATAGTTAAAGCTAAAAAAAACTGCTAATTTCTTTGAATATTTTTTCAGCTGATAGATAATTTGTGGGATGAATTTGCTCAAAATGATGTTCTTGTCATGCCTTATCGAGGTGGTGAAGTGAATGAATCAGTGGATGTCAGTGGTGCCTACCAGAAGTCACGGCATGTAGGAAGTAATGTTGGAAAGAGCACTGGTAGCAGAGGATTGACTAGAACTGTACTCTGGAAGAAAGAAAAACCATATCTGTTTCCTCCTATGAATTATGGGAACCCTGATCCTGAGTGCATTCCTAATGCCATTATGAGAGTGTCCCAGGATGCTGAAGTCTCTGATAGTTGTATAACGGACTGCACCATAAACCCAGATAGCAATATATTTTGCACAGGAAACTCTATCGTTGGGACTGGTGGTTCAACAGATAGGAGCAATGACTGCTGTTTCTTATTTGATGATGCTTCTCCAGCTGTTAAGGATACCGACCTTTTGGAAAATGGACATGAGGACAGAGAAAATGATCTTGCATATTATGACTGGCCTGATATCGCCAATTTTGAGGATATTGACAAAATGTTCAGGTAGTTTGATGAAATGTGTTTTTTCCTGACATCTCATTTTATATTTTGTTTAAAATTTCAACAATGAATTTTATTTTCATTCATATATGTATGTTTTGATTTTTGGAGAAACAGTGATTCCACATCTGGACAAGGGTGTACAGACAACGCGAACGAGCTATCATGGTTTCCCTCTTTGTCACACTCCATTTATGGTTCAGAAGTTACTTCTGATCCAGGCTTACAATCCTCATGTTCAGAGTTGAGTATGCTGAATAACGCATTGGAACATCAGTCTGCGAACATCAACTTTTCGCCTAAAATTGATTCACCATCTGCTATTAATGATAATTCATCTACTGTTGGCTATCAACTTAATGTCGATTTGTTGGATGCTGGTGCTGGAAATAATGACAAATTTGCATCCAAAAAAGTATGTAGCATTTATCTCTTTCACATTGCTCTTGAATGTTTATGGCTGGTAGAGTCAAATAATTTCACTTTTTAATATATTTTTCTGATAGACATTTGATGTCTATGTTCCAGTTTTATGATCAGAGGGATGAGATGAAGTTATCAGCTCTTAACCAGACTTGCAGTGGAAATGGCTTTAGTGGATCGGAGGACCTAGATATGATAACTGCTGTAAGTTTCCAGAGACAATCCCTGACCTCATTGCCAATTTATAAGAAGTTTCCCTTCCAAATGATTATCTTTTGAATTCTGTTTTGACAACAATTTATGGTCAGACAATAAAGGTTACATGTGGTTTAATACCATGAAGAGATGGAAACGCAAAATATAATGAATACGTAGGCCATTAGGCTACACGCTGCCGAAAACTTGCAGGTTGTGAGTGGCTTTTCACATTCAATACCAGGCTGTTGACCCCCCATTGACAGATTGAGAGCTCATCACATCCTCATTGACTACTTGGAGATTAGTCTTGTAGTAAAGCAGGATTGATATGATCCATGCTCATCTCCTTCTCAAGCATAACTGGCCATTGGCCTACCAGATGTCATATTCATTGTTCTGTAGCCATCTGATGGAAGAAGTCGTTAAATAGAATAGCAGGTTGGCTACTTCTAAACTGATTCTACTACTCATGCTTATAAACTTATTCTGAGTTTCATAAGCTAAAATAAACTCTGCCTTGAAGAGTTTCATAAGCTAAGATAAACTCTGTCTTGAAGAGTTTCACATATTCTTCACCTCCATAATATCATCTGTTCTGATCATTATCTCATCAATCATCATCCATCCCATGTTGCTGGCTTATTTGTTGATTCCATCATTCACATGGAAAATGATGAGGCTGACTTGCACTGTCTGAAAAATTTGTAATGAAATTTGGCATAAAAGACTTTGAAGAGATCCGCTACCTTCTTGGTGTATAACTTCTTTCGTTCTCAGTTAAAAATGGTTTTGTCTGGAACTCAATAAATTTGGTACGCAAGACCCCAAACTTATTAAACACCTGGTAACCTGAACCATATATCAACTATGCCTGATGGCAATCTTCTACTGAATTCAACTGCAAACAAAGGCATGACAGTCAGATGATATTACAATCTCAGATTAGTTATCTCTTATGCCGTAAATCATCTTATCATCAAATGTAGTTATTATCTGCCACATCATCATCCGTGTTTATGAAGTTAATTGTTACATAATTTTATCATTCTCATGAAAATGATGGAGCTGGCTTGCTTTGTCTTAACAAATTTCTGATGAAATTTGACATACAAGGCTTGGGAGAGCTCCACTTACTTCTTGGTATATAGCTGTTACTAAGATTTCTTTAGTTCTCAGCTAAATTTAGCTTTCTCTTGACCTCAATAAATTCTGTATGCAAGATCCCAAACTTATTGTTACTCCTAGAACCTTAATTATGATCAAGTAAGCCTTACGGTGATTGTCTACTGAATTTAGATTCACACAAAAAGCATCACAGACATATTTTAGCATCTTGGATTAATTATCTCTTATTAAATATGTATTTGTCACTTTAATGTGCCCAATATGGTTTATTATGCTCACATTCTCCTTACACTTTGCAACTCTAAGGAGCAAAATGTAATTCAGTGTAACAAATATGTATCACAGGTTTAGATGCATATCACATTCTTCTTTTAATATCAGACGTACATTGAGTGTACAAATCGAGTTTGTTATGTACAGACACCCTCTAGTGTGTAGCCTTTCATATGTGGTCTCAATCAGAGCTACTATAGTCTCCCATCTTGACTCCTTTTTTAAGACTCCTAGGCTTACTCTAAATATAAATAGTAAGGTTCGCCGTCTCGGTACCAAACCCCATACCAGTGCCACACTAATACTGTATTGGTACGGTATGGTACGGAGTCTTTTCGGCGTACTAAGTGTTGGTATGCCCCATACCACCCAGTTCAGGCCATACCGGCGAACCATGATGAATAGTGTCTTGCACATTGGG
This sequence comes from Phoenix dactylifera, assembly GCF_051530095.1. Lineage (NCBI taxonomy): Eukaryota > Viridiplantae > Streptophyta > Magnoliopsida > Arecales > Arecaceae > Phoenix > Phoenix dactylifera. The sequence continues at coordinate 19,960,622 of NC_143201.1, forward strand.
TTCAAGATCTTGCGAGTATAAATATTTCCATGAAAGACTATATTTTAGTTGCCCGACTGTGCTCTTGAGCTACAATTACTTTTCAAGCATTTTGAATTTGAACTAGTTCGGTGGTCCTGATTCAGGATGCTAATCTTTGTGTTTCTCTTTTGTTTCTCGAGCAGCAGACAGATCTCTGTTAACTGTTTCACTTGAATACTGCTGACTACTCTGTTAACCAATTGGCATTTTCCTTGATGAGCTTCAACATATTCACCTTTATGAGTGCTCTTATCTGTGATATCATCATGCACCAGAGATGATCTAATCTTTCATTCTCTCACTGAGCATATTTAGTTGAATTACCATGTCGTGCTTAAAATACATGTAACCTGATGAACTTAGTCTCCTATGTCTCATCCTTAGGGTAGCTGTTTGACATCTTCACTGGAGGACTTCTTAAAGCAATATGTCTTCTCTTCTGCTCCAAGCTTTTATTCAACTTGTAAATAAGTGAAGAGAATAGAGATAATGTGGCATATTTAAGTAGCATGTTGGTACTCTATTTGCTACAATGCATATATTCCATTGATTTTGTCTGACTTTGTGAAACAGAGTATGTGAAAAATATGGCTGAGGGCATTATCTCATTTGATTCGTTGACATCTTTGAATCATCAATCAGGATATCATAAAGAGGGCATAACCCGTTAAAGCTTGGATGGATAAGTCGAACCAATTAACAAAACAAAAAGAGTTCAATTTTTATAGAACTGAGGACTATTTAAAATTTATGCAACAACGGAAAAACATAGTTTAAAGTTGCATCTGTTTCCACTTGTAGGTCATTGCATTGATCGATAGGTTTGTGTTAGCCACGTGCTAGATGTTCCATTTCTTCAAGTAGTGGCAAAATACTACCATATCTCCATGGAAGAATCAAAATTACATGTTCAATTATGGGATATCAAATTTCTCAAGGTCTATACATTGTACTTTCCTGAGTTTTGGAATTAAAACAGATTGCAAGAGCATTCCAGGGAATCTTGTTTTGTGCTTGAACCAATTTTGTTTTGTTTAACCTTTTTTTTTCCATCTGATTACAATAAGAACTGATTATATCTTATGAATCTTATATTTTGATACTAGCAATCTTAAAAAGAATTTGCCTTGTCCTTTTTCTTTATCCTTTCTGCGACTTAGTAATGAAAGTAATTTCTGTAATGACATGCTGACCGAGCTGCCAAACTTTTTTAATGGAGTATGATTTTAACTTGACCTTCATAATGCCTTTTTAACATTCTTTCCCTAGACGACTTATGTTTTTACTTGTGATGTTAAAATACCTTTGAAATGGAAATCACTACAAATGCTGGATTGTTTCGCTTTTTAAAACTTGATCTTATTCATAAATTTGAACATAATGCAGATTGAAAGCCAACACTCGTCAGAAAAAAAGATAATACAGCAACTTGCAGATCAGAAGCATCCCTCTTCTGCTGTTTCAGCTTCTGAAGCATACCAATCTGAAAATATGCTGGAGCAAAAGCATTTCTTGGGATCTGCTTCATCAAGTTACATGCACACTTTCAATCCTTATTCAGACTTGGAACCTAGTTTTCCTGCACATCAAGTTACATGTACACAAACGACATTAAGTAAGGCATTCAAAAATGTTACTGAACTTTCCTCTTCTCATAGAGTCTTGGATCATGTTACAACTGATTCCTACCAACGCATAAAGAGGTTGCCTAATGAATCATCTTTGCCTCCAACAATGACATCAGAGGGAAAAATGGAGAAACATAGACAGCAGTTACATGGTACAATGACTGTTGACCACAGGCAACAGCATGCATCGTGCACAAGTAAAACTATGGTTCTGAAAAATCAGCACAAATCTCAGCATGAGATAGGATGCAGCAGTGAACAAGGAGAAGGAAGCATAGAACTTTCCGCCATTGGGATGGATTCTTCTTTAGTGCATGAGAACTCTTTCATGACAACTATTTCTTCTGATGGCATCTCGCTAGAACCAACCAGTTTTCAACAGCTTCAAGACGTTATTGATCAGGTATAGCTACTTATCTTGGGCCTTAAAATACAATTCGTGTTAGAGCGTATGTATGTTGTAACATATGATCATTTTGGTGGTTTCCTCACCATCATTGGTGACTGCATTCTTTTGAGTATGTATTTACATTGAGTCATAGCTTAATAAGCATTTCACATTTTACCCATCTTAGCTTCTTCCTTTTCTGAACCAACACTTCCATCCACAACATTCAATGCGAGAATTTCTACTTTGCACAAGTATTTCTTGTAATATGCTATTGTTGTATATTAGTACTTGCAGCTTGCATCTGTCTAACTTGGTGATTCCTTTCTGTTACCAGAAAATACCTTTTGACCTTGAGTATTAGCTTTCTGAAAGTATAATTTCCCACTTTTTAAAATTGTGCATCTTAAAATAACTAGTTGTTTGATCTTTGATCTTTCATGGACTTCGCATTATAATGTGTCCAATTGTAGTTTTGGGAATTACTTTTCTTTCAAAGAAGCTTGCCACTTTTTGAATATGCTGTGCTTTATAAATCCCTGTGCAAGTATGTGCACATGATATGGGCAAAGTGACAGTAACTTTTGCCATTTTATTTTTCAGTTGGATGTTAGAACAAAGCTGTGCATGAGAGACAGTTTATACCGTTTGGCAAGGAGTGCTAGACAAAGACATAATTTTTCTAACACAAGCAATTGCAGCAGAGAGAGTAGAGATGCAAGAGGCATCCAAAGTACAGAAACATCAGATATGTATGGCTAATCATGTTCTGGTTTTAAAATAAAAATCATTTATAATTCTAGATTTTATGATTTTAATAATATTCTATGCTGTCTTGTTGGTGATATGATAGTTTAGTACACTATAAAAGTATAAATGGTTAGTGATCATTTCTCCTTGAAGTTTGAATACGTTCTTTCATGACATGATTTCCAATTCTTGATGTTATGAACTATTAGCTTAATCTTAAATTCTTTTAGGAATCTACAAGATAATTTTGAAGATGATTTCATCATTTGACTATGTATTATGTACTACAGTAATGAGCCATTAGGTCAGTGTTAATTAATATGTTTTAAATGTTTCACCATAAGTAGCATTAAGATTATATGTGTACACTGGGATTATCTAGTAGGAAAGCTCACCAAGTGAGAAACCAACACTATAAGATGAGACTCATGGAAGCATTGTGTGATTTAATGGAATGTCAAAGATTCTCTTTTCACGAAATGACAAATATGATTATGCAAAAGATAATAGTACTAAAAAGTTTTTTTTTTTTTAAAACAATTATTTAACTTGGTCCACTAATAAATTGGGTGATTGCCAATGGGACTTTGGTCCATGCCATAGAAAGGTGTGTTCCCATTATTATTCTCAGAAAAAAGTTTTGATCCATGCCGTTCATTAATTCCTTGTAACAATGCCAAGCCAATGCATACTAACACATGTAGGTATATTTATGCATAAAAGAAAAAGGATATTTCTTATAACTCCATTATCGTTTATGCACAGGTAAGACCTGCCCTATGTCATTTTTCTAACATGACAAAGTGCAATCTTTCAAAATCTTCATGGAAAACCCTGTTATTAAGTTTCAAGACTGAAACTTATAGGGTTTAATTGTTTGCTTTGCTTTATATAACTAAATTATGGCCTTTATGCCCTTAGGTTACATGGTTAATGCAACATGATGCCCTTAAGGTACATAGTTAACCCCAAAGCTAGCCCTACTGCTAGATCCACTCCATCTTGTCAACTTGGATACCACATAAAAGAAAAAGGATATTTCTTATAACTCCATTATCGTTTCTGTGCAGGTAAGACCTGCCCTGTTTCATTTTTCTAACATGACAAAGTACAATCTTTCAAAATCTTCATGGAAAACCCTGTTATTAAGTTTCAAGACTGAAACTTATAGGGTTTAATTGTTTGCTTTGATTTATATAACTAAATTATGGCCTTTATGCCCTTAGGTTACATAGTGAATGCAACATGATGCCCTTAGGTTGCATAGTTAACCCCAAAGCTAGCCCTACTGCTAGATCCGCTCCATCTTGTCAACTTGGATACCACCTCAGGCCCACCCTAAGTTCTCAAAATCCACCCCTTGCCCTGTCTTTCTTATCCCCATGCCTAGCCCTAGTGAGACCCACTGAGAGACCCATCCCAAGTCCCTAGTCCTCGTGCCACCTTAAAGATCCCAATAAGAGAACTCCTTCCCTTCTTTACCCTAGCCTCCCACTCCATTGATATCCCACATTAACCGTAGGCCATGGCTTCCACTACTAGTGACCTGGTTTGAAGCTTGCGTTCAATCCTCCCTCCCCGGTCTTCATGCTAACCCTCGGACCTAATCATTGCTTCAGCCAATAGCCTTAGCTCTAACATCAACATCCATCCCTCAAAAGCTACTTATTAAATGTGTTGGGTTTAGGTTTTGGTTTTTGACCTGTCTAATAAACATATTAGGTTTAGATTGGCTATTTTTCTTAGGCCTACATCTCAACCCGATGCAAAACTGGCCTGACCCAATCCATTGCCACCTTGATAGAAAGTGATCAATTATATGGATCATTGACTTGGATGACCCATAATGCATTTTGTCATAGGGCATAGAGGAAGGAGGGTGGGGAAAAGGTTACTTAGGTGGCTAGTAAGGACAAATTCTGAATTAAAAGAAGGCCAATTTATTACCAAGTTCTTATTGTAAGAAGTTTACCTTTTTAGGAGGGAAGGGGAGGAATCATGGAGTTATATCAATAATGTGCATGTCTTGGTCGCAGGTTTGAAAAGAAAAGGTTAGTTGCATATAGAATTACAATGCACCGAGTCACATGCAAACTCCCAAAAGAATAAACCCATCTGAGCTAGTCGAATTGTTCGGTTTAGACTAGATAGCATGGAGGCATTGATGGCTTGACTCCTGTTGCCTGGTCAAGAAAATGTGAAATTTAATGACCTATTGAACACATTTGAGCTGACTTCGTAGACCCAATTGATTCAACTTGACTATTTGTATATGAAAATCCATATGATTTAACTCGATCCAACATCAAACAACTCGCCATAATTCAGTTCAACTCAACAAACTAGACTTGAAGCCAAAACCTACCATCATGTCATGAAATATGTTTGACCTGAACTCATTGAATATTAATTTGGCTATAGTCAATACAAAGTATTCATGTTAATAAAATTTATACCATGTCTTTTTTCATTTGGCCACGAGATGGGGGGAAACCTATGAAGGATACTGATTTTGTAAATAATGTGAATTATATGAAGAGAAATGGAGGTAAAAGAGAAATGATAATTAAGAAAGAGACTCGAAATAAAAATGGTCCAACTCTAGCTAGGCTTGAGCTTGGTTGAGAAACCCCAGCTCGAGCTTGGCTTTCTGAAGCTTGAAAACTGAATTTTGCCAAGCGCAAGCCGAGTCAAGCATTTTTAGGTTTAGCTTGACAAGAGGCTGAAAGCTCGCAAGCTCTGTTATGAGCTCAGCTCGATAAGGAGCCCAAATCAGCCATAGCCTAACTCAAAATCAGTTGTATAAAGCAGGAAAAATGTGAAGCTTATACCAAAAAAATAAAAAAGTTCATCAAAGAAAAAAATTATGCCTGTACAGAATATAATGATACTGACCTACTATAAAAATGCCATGACTGAAAACAATCAATGGAAATGGCATAATTTGACATCATTCTTTCAAGAAAATCACATGATAGCAAACAACCACTTAAACTAAAATTAGATATCTGACCATTGTTTATGGTTGAGCATTATATGACCATAAAAATTAAAACCAATTTCAGGATTTCAGCTAAACTGATCAAACAATTGTCACGCCAACAAGGTTTGATGAACTATTGTTGTGAGCTAACAGCACCTAAAACCTAAAAGCAATTTCAGCTTTTAGTCAAAGAATCAAGAAAGCAAATAAATCAATGTAAACTTGATCGATCTTGAAGTACTGGAGTCTTGTGAAGAAACCCTAGAAAAATAACACCAGGGTTTTGAAGAGAGGATATTGCCAAGATCTCGAAGCAATGCTACTGGGATCTCAATCCAATGGAGGATCTCAAGTTGAAGCCAGAAAGGTAGAGGAGAGTTGGAAAGGTCCAGAAAGAGGAGTGCAGGCTGGTTAGGCAGAGAATAGTTGAAGCTAGAGAGATAAAAGTGGCTGGTCGGAGTGGGAGATGGGGAGCTGGTGATGTAGTGCAGCAATGGGAACCAAAGTTGGAGGGGCAACAAGGATGCTGTAGAGGTGGAGGATGACATAGGGAGAAGCATAAAGAGTGATTTGATCGTCGAGATTAGACTTTGAAGATCATCCTACAAATTGAAGCTATCTAAATCATGGTCCGCTGAACTGGTACCGATAGGCATACTGGTGGCCTACCAGACCGGTTTGGTACCGGTTTGGACCAATTCGTACCAGTACTGAACCAATTTGTGGTACCCACAGCGTGGCGCGCGGTTTCCAGCGCAGGCGCGCTGCCCAGCGGGCACGCGGGAGCGCACGTACTGCGCGTACCGGTACGGTTCGCACCGGTACGCCTCTGTACTGGTCGATTCCGGCCCCAGAAGGGTCGAAACCGTTTTCCACCACTATACCGTACCGGTCAGGGGCCGGACCGGTACGGTACATGTTGAACCGGCCGGTACGGAGTGGTATGGTACGTGCTGAATTGAAGAACCCTTTGTTTGGTGAAGTTCTCTCCGAAAAATTGTATTAATATGTCAAAAGGTTACCTTCATACAATGTATTAGAAGTATATATAGGCCATGACCCTAACCCTAGTTCGGGCATTAAATCCGGTATAAAATCATTCTCCAAAATAGAACTCGATAATAAGAAAATATGCTAAAATTATTCAACTACAATATTGAAACCCATCTAAAATTCAATATTGTCTCCAACAAAAAATTTATAGGAAAATCCAGTGAAAACCTTTGAATCCACTGGCTCCTACGAAGCTTGGTATGGTCTAGCTGGTTATAGTACTTGTTTTTTGCAGCTTGTGCTGCACCAGAGGAGATTTGCTAAAGTGGGTTCATGGATTTGAGAAGTGAGAATTAGAAAGATTTAGGGCTTAAGGCCTTCAACCAAGTTATCACTGGTCGATAGATTCAGCCATTGGATTTTAATCCAACAGCTAAATCTATTATCAATCAGCCAAGTTGTTCAGCCATTGGATCATTAATAAATAATTATATCATTTACTAATATCACATATATTTAAAATTGGCTTGTAAGCCAAAACTGAACAAGCTGAAAGCAGCTCGAGCACCAATAGTTCACTAAACAAGTGAACAGAGGGCATGTCGAATTTCAAGCCAAATACAAGCTGGCTCATGAACGGATCATTCATTTGACAGTCCTAGAGGGTGCCATAAATCACCTCTAAACAGTTTTTTCTTATCAAGAATTTCAGGATTAGGGATCTAACAACTCCCCTGCATCCTCTAATTCTGTTTCTTAATTTATGTTTCTTATTTCTTCCGTTTTTATATATACTTAAGACTGGATAAGATGCCCAAATGTCCAAACTGGCCATGAATATTTTGATATTTGAATGGAGTAGCTTCACAAAGGATGATTCAGTAATTTTCTTGCTAGGGCGATTTTCTAGGCTCATCTTGGATGACCTGGATTTTGTGACAGCTGTGAATTTATGGCTTCTATGCTATGAACTTTTGCAGTTTGCTTTTATAAAATTCTGACAGTTATTAGCAATTGTTACATCTTGAATCTCATACAACTGCACGCCAACCCAAACTAGTAAGTATCTGACATTATCGTGATTTTGGACCTCGATCCCAGAGTCTATGGCAGTGTATACTGCCTAAGGGGTATCATGTCCCAGGACCTTGCCAATTGGGGTTGCATGTGGAACAGTTCAATGTGGCTTCCACATGCACAATTCTCACTGTTCACTTGCATAGTCCATCCATAGATGGGCATACAAAGTGGTGCCACTGTGGTGTGCTCAAGTGTTTGTCAACCTGTGAACCTAAAATAATGTCTAGCAAGACCACACGCACGACGTCTTTGAACCCCATCCTAGCACAGTTTGAATAACACCTTCATCAATTTCAAAGCACTCCTTTTTTTTAGTTACATTAAAATTAAAAAAATCCTATCTTTAGCTTTAGCATGCTCTGTTATCCTCCTTTTTCAGTCCTCTTATTGCTACAAATATCTCAGTGAAGCATGTGACGCAATTTTTTTTTCCTTCAAATTAACCTATATATAGGAATACACTAAATGAGAATTAATGGTTAAATATTATTGAGATTTCCCTATAACAAGAACTTATCACCGAGAGCAATGAGTTGTTCATTAGTATTTCCTTCCTGTCTGCCATCAATTTTTTGTTTGACACGTGTGTTTTAGCAGGTGTGAAGAACTTACAAATGCTGAAACTGGAACAAATCCAATAGATCGATCTGTAGCTCATCTACTTTACCACAAGCCTTCAGGCCCTTCTACAGGACCTGCTGATGATGCCATATCATTCGAGTCTCGCATCATTGTAAGTTGGTAGTTGTAGCAGTTTGAACTTGCTGAGCAGTGATCAACAATAAGAAAAACTCCGCACTCCAGCAACATTCTTCTCCTTGGAAACTATCATTTGTAAGTAGACTACTCAAAGATAGTGCATGTATATTAGTTACACTTCGGTGGTAAGTTAAGAGAGTGATGAAATATTGTGTATATACTTGTATGCCTCAAAGATTGTTAGGGTGCACTGACATGTATTTAGCTGATGCTTGTGCTAAGCTAGTACGTGCTGGTATTTTTGCTTCTCACTGTGCCACTTGCACAAACCAACTAAAGCATTGAACTACGCAATGAAAAAAGCATATGGTGTAGCCATTGGAGTGTTTTGTGGAGCTCAGAAGAACCGGAGGTATTTACAGCTACTATGATTGTAACAAGATAATAGACTGTTGCAATTAATTAATATTCCATTATTGTTGTTACCTGTATTGTGTATTAAACTATTGATTCATCGTTGTTACAGACGTTCATCAGGCCTTTGTGTGAAATCAGTGGGAGACATGTATAGGACATCTTTCTGAGTACATTTTGTACTCATGTACGGGACTCTACGTTCATTAAGCTAGTTACCATTCTGGGTGCTTTCTTCACTAACTTGGACACCTCTTTTGTTTATATAGAAAATCGTGACCGTTTCCATCCTGATTCCTGGAATTAACGTGAAACTCTACGAGCTCTTAACGAAGATCAGTTGTGTTGGTTCTGAATACAGCAATCGATATGGTTCGCATACCATCCATGTCTACGTAGCGAAGAGATAGCGTACCTTCTTACTGAGAGTCGCTCAAAACTCGGTTATTCTCAAACATGCGTCTTATTGGCATTTTAATAGCTTGTTTCTGCTTCATAATCTCTCAGAATAATCAGTTTTAGAGTGCACTTAGCATTGCTTAAAAATAAGTCGATGGCAGACACAGAGGAAACACTAATTAACAGCATATTGGAAGTGATTTCTCAATGGGGGGGACAACATTTCAGGGAATTTAGAAAAACTCGTCTCTATCTTATGTTTATTTGAGTTGGCTACTTTCTTTGTTGGATGTAATTAACTTCAGCTTACTCAGAGAATCCAATGGACTTACAGGCGCGCAAGTGGATGGATCAAACCTAAAGATTAAAATATCAAGTATATGTTGGGTCCAACCGTCCAAGTCCTAAATCGAAGAGCATACGTGAATGGTATTGGATTTTTAAGATAGCTAAATTTATCCCTACGATCGTGAAGGGTTCAAAATGATCTTGGGCATGCGATGCACTTGAGAAGGAGGTGTACTAGGCGCTGCCATAAGAGCAAGATAATCCCTCTGGGGCCGGTGATTAAGATACTCTCAAGGTATAGGCATCAAAGTTCCTTGTTTGTCTCCAATCAAACTCAACCTCACTTTATCTAACCCGTTTACACCTGGTCACACTTGATCCAATCCCATCTAACCTAATCCAACTTAAATCTGGCTACTTATCATACTCAGTCTTACTCGATCATACCTGATCATGGCTATTTAAATCAATTATACTCAACCTTATCTAAACCTAGCCATCTGATCCAGTCTGGCTTCACCTCATATAACCGTTCTAACCCGGTCATACCTCATGTACACCTAGAAAGCCTATAATCTACACTTGCATCTGAATTGAATCCAACATGAATCCAACGTAGGCTTAGACTAGACCACACTAACATCACCCGTGATATCCTCACACCCCTCTCCATTAGCATAGATGCATTTTATGACCCTCTTTGTACCTATTTTGCTAAAACACCCTTTTTTATGGACTCCATCATCCCTTCTCTTGGATCACTCGTCTCTTTGTACGACAAATGGCACTCAAGTAAGCTTCCACTTTATTTTTATGATAATTCCCAATAACCAACTCAATTCCTCACCATCTCCCCTAAAGCCATATATCGACCCAAAACTATTCTCCCGGATGACCGCCTTTGCACCAATCCCAACCCCAAGTAAGGACAATGGTGAGATATCCTTTAACAAATTCTCTTTTTGCTGTGCAGCAGGCTAATTTCGCTCACGAATCAGTACATTTTTCTATAAGCATGCTATTTGCATTCCAAGGACATCATATGGTCTATGGAGGATGCTCTTTTAAGATGCAGAGGCATGGTTACATGCTCATAAACCCAGCCTATTGTAACTCCCATGCTATCTTGATGTTGATAAGCGTATCTATGAGTCTGAATTCACAAATCCTCAGCATTCTATACATTACCTGAACTTAAGATTTATATAGCAAGTTTTGATAATGCGTCCACTATGTCTCTAGCTTGTTTTGTAAGTTTGTAAGATGATGTCTTAATAAGTGGCCGAGGCTGACAGTTGCCTATGTGGTTAAGCATATGTAACTTAATTTTAAACAACCTTAATTTTATTTTATTTTTCAAGCTAATCACTTTCTATTTTGTCTCCAGACATTAAATAATCTCTCTTTTACCAAGATTTGAATCCAATATTAATCTCAATAAATTAATTTTACTGTTTTTTAATCACAAGAAAATTAGTTTAGATTGTTATATGGATTATTATATGGATCATATAATTTTATGAGAATTTAGCCTCATTCTGATATTGTTCGCCACTATCCCTGACTTTTAACACTAATTTTTTTCTAATACATGTTCCTCTTTGCCATAAAAAACCTATTATAAACTTGGCTACAACTTTGAGTCCTATCCCAAATTTAAATTGACATCCAATTCCTTTTTGAGAACTAAATTAGCTTCCAAATCAATTAAATTTTTGATCTTAATCCAACTTCAGTCCTAATCATGATCCTCTTCATAATCTCCCTGGAATTTTTGGTATGAGACATCTATCCAGTTATAAATATTATGGGGCTGTTTCATTACAAGGTCTGGAAAAACAAGATTTTAAGCAACATGGTTTTATTTGGTTTTGCCAATCATATGTTAGGTATGATGCTAAACCAAGTTTTAGATAAAATCAGTTTCTCATAAAGCCCAATCATTGGCATCATGAGAAACCCAGGGACCCATAATTTTCTCAAGATATGTTGTTATGATCTGAAATCCCACCTTTAATGCTTTCCTCCATCTTTTCTCCTCTTCCTGTCATTCCCTAATTATTTTTATGAAGAAAATCATGACACCCAAACTCTTAGACAATAAAAAGGGGAAGTAAAAGAAAAACCTTTCTTCATCCTTCATAGTGTTTTGATATTCTAAAGTTATAGATTAGTCATTTCCAGAAGAATTTGATGAAGAAATCAGTTATATCTTTTGCAGGAAGGTTCATCTGTGGGTGATACATGCTGGCCGTCTCAGAGGAGCTTCCAGAGGAATACCAGGTATTTCACACCTATGTGTCTATGTTGCAGTGTTGCCATGTTCTGTTGCTTTCTTGCTATTTAGTTGAAGCACAAGTACTTCAGCAGCTACAACTGCAATATGTGCCTCCCAGCCATGCTTGGATGATCATATGCCTGCTTCTTACAGCATGTATCATGTATAAAAATGAACCATTTATTGGATGGGATCTAAAGTTGTCCAACAACTTTGTGAGTTTGTGGAACCAGTTCCAAGTTACTTAGGTCTGACACCAAACAAGACTGGATGATGCATACAATCTTATATAGCTTTAATCAAAAACAATGTAATGGTTTTGAAGACAGTTCAATTTCTTAATGCCAGAAGCACAGCACAGCAATCTAAGTATTGCCTCAGTATTTAATAGTATCACTCTTTAGAAGCAGTCTGAAAGTTGGAAGTGTGCATACATCTGAGTTCCTCTATTACTGATTTCTTTTTTCCGGTCTTATTAGTTCTTTGGGGTTTGTTACATTGAAACCATTTCTCTTCATTTACACATTTTTCATTTTAATAATCTGAACTAATTGAATAACACATCTATTGTCCTTAATAAAGAGAAAAATATGATGTGGATTGAAGAGAAGAATCTAAGATCAAGATCCAATTGGAGTGGATGTTCCAAGTTCTTTTTATGTCAGTTATTCAGCTAAGCAAAAGAGGAGTTTAGCAAGACCCTCGTAACATCATCAAGAACCAACAGCAATCATGTGTATGCAAAAAGGTGATGAGACTAAGGTGGGCTAACAGCCTAAGCTATATTGGTTGACATCCCTCTCCAACTGGGAGAGGTCCAAGGTTCGAGCCCTCATAGAGGTCTGACCATCATATTTTTAGAGAGATACAGACTCAAGTGCGCTACATGAAGAGTGAAAAGTATACTTATTAATGTCGCATTATAAGGAAACTAATTAGCCAGCTGGTCTGTTAGCAGATACCTGATTCTCCATGTATGCTTAATTTTCTAACAATCCACTTTATCCAGTTACAGCCTTGATATATGATGGAAGATCGGACTTGTCTGGACAAGTCTGGTGAAGATTAATTATAGTTATCATTCTTTGTCCTGATTATTTATGAATCCTCTGTGTCAGTCATCTTATTTATCACAAGCTTTTCCAAATCCTTTTCAGCCTCCATCTATGTTAGTTCAGGTCTTTTCCTCCACTTCTTAATCTTTTCTTTTTTTTTTTTATGTGCCCATACCATCTCATCAGTTTGATCTTTAGTTGATGCAGCTTCTATAATTTCTCTATTATACCCATCCCTCAATAATATCATTGATTTTACCATAATTGACCGCAACATTATTGTTTAAGTTTGTTTTATTGGTATAGGGAAAATTATAAACTTCTGCAACAACTACAACATAGCAACTCATCAATCTGGCAGCTTATCTGGATAACATAATTAAGCGGCAACTGCATATCATACCTTTAAAGCATGTCAAGGAGTAATTTTTCCAGACACTGGGCATATGAAGCATTCTACTGTTAACTAAGCTATTGCAAGTAGTTGAGTAGTAGCGCTAGTAGCTTTTCTGGAACCACATCAAGGGGAATGAACTTGAAAAACTGGAGAAATTTCATGTACAACAATCAAACTAAACTTGCAGAATAGTGAAACCTAATATAGAAAGTCGCATTGCTTTTCTAAGGCACAGAGCTAAATATTAACACAACAAACAGAGCTGGCTGGTATTGTGTTCTACTAGTTGCATGATAAAAATCAGATCCATTTAAGTCTTCAATGTATGGTAACAGCTCAAGTAAATGAATGACAACAGAGGAAATTTATGATAATAAAACTCCAAGCCAGACTGCAAGTCCTTTGTTGAGTCCATCAACTGCCTCCAACATCTATAGAAACAAATTTGATTTGACAAAGCTTTCAGCTAAGAAATAATGAAACATATGGTTCTACATGTGAAATAAAAATCATGATATCAATAAGATGCTGCTCATAAAGAGTGAATTCCCTTTGAAAATTTAAAACAAGCAGAGAAAAAGCATATACCATTTTAATTGTGAAGAATCAAAGCAATGTTCAACATTGCATCCTTATCCCCCCTCAGATTGAATCTCTCCAACTGCGTGTCCTTGTCCTGCTAATTAAGCACCAAGCTTCATAAAAATCATGGAGTAACGTTCACACTCAAGGATCTCTCAGTCATCGAGATGTTTCAAGGCACAAAGCCCGTCACTATTTTTTCTTTTTCTGTTTCTTTTTTTTTTTAATTAAATACACACAGACAACAATTTCAAGAGACCTACACATCCTTTCTAATTTCTTAAGCAAAGACAAGAAACCCCAGGGATGAGAAGCCAAACAAATATCATGAGTCTCAGAAGCTCCTTCATTCCCCAACTATAGCTTTTTCATATTATCACACTAAAAATTATAACATAACAAGGATCGTGTACACCTGGTACTATATGCCTGGAGAAATTTGGCAGTGTTAACCTTCCAAAAGATGGTTATCCAGCAGAAGTTTAGCTAGCAAGATTATGCAAGCTGGCAAGAATTATACAAAGAAAATAATGTATTCGACCTACATGTCACAAAACTCCTATCCATTAAGTAACACATTAATAATGAATATAAACACGGAAAGTTTTAGCAAAATAATGTTAATTTGCACTTCTCAACTCACCGAGAGCCTTAATAGCCAGCAGAAACTGTATATTCTGATGAAGAAGAAAGTATGATGCTACCATAAGGTCTCGAGTTAATATCTGACATGCAAAGAACTGATGAAAGAGAAGCATTCTGATGGCATCAAATGGGATTCAATAAATAATGAGCATCTTTTTGATTTGGACTAATGAAAGTTTTTCTTGATGACAAAGACGCTCGTTAGAGTTTAAACATGCCTTATGGGGCCAAACATCAATTAATTTTCTTGTCAAATAGAGATAGATTACAGAAAGTATATGAATTAGTGATCAGCATCTTCAACTTACAGTTTGTGTCTTATAGATGATTATAGTTTCATACATTAGACCTTGCCTTCCTCCCCATCTTGACTCATTTCAAGTCTTGAAAAACCTTGGAGGTTTGCTCACAAAGGTAGGTCTCTCTGCCCACCTGCTGACCCTTCGTGTTTCATGATAAACCCCTCTTTTGTCCATCAATCATGGATATGAAGTTAGAATTAATTTAGAAGAATGTCAGGATAAAAGCTGGTTGTAACAGTCTCACAAAATTTTGTGGATAATATTAATAACTTGGTTCTCATAGCTGACACCATGGATCGAGTAAGATATGCTGTTTAATTGGAGACTAGGATTGGCAACCACTTTATTTAATCTGAGCTGTTTATGCAATTTGCCAAATGTTTGTGTTGCAATTGGTCACAAAAGATGTTTCCTTGTTTTTGTTCATTTAAACTTCTGCTGTGTTTGTTGTATAACTTCTTGCCTTTACCCACATATAAGATACTTTTTTCTTCAACTAATTAAGCAAAAAAAAAAAAGATCTTGCTATTATTGTTTACAAAATTATATCATTATGATGCAAAAATGCATGAACTTAAGAATATAGTCCTTAAGCTTGGGCACAAATTATAAGGTAAGAAGATTGCAGCATCAGTCAAAATAGTGGTTCAACTTAGATGTATACAAAATGCCAGCAAATTTCTGGAGCACATAATACACAAAAATATAGAATTTTATGGTCTCATACCCATTAAGAAAATACCTTTAAGATCTCAAGTTGAATTCCTAGGCCCTTAGCCATATTTAAAGATTTAAATGTCCAAAATTAGTTAAAAGTTGAAATATACTTGAGGTAAGATTTTATTATAAAATCAATGAGATCTTAACTATAAATAGAATCCTGTAGGTGAATGCATGTACAAAAGAAAAGAGTTATTAGGATTTAATATGTTGGAGATTCCAGAAGTCCTCAAAAGGCAATTGATGAATGCATGCTCTCTGATTCAA
The DNA here is from genome assembly GCF_051530095.1 of Phoenix dactylifera. Lineage (NCBI taxonomy): Eukaryota > Viridiplantae > Streptophyta > Magnoliopsida > Arecales > Arecaceae > Phoenix > Phoenix dactylifera. The sequence continues at coordinate 19,976,511 of NC_143201.1, forward strand.
CAGTCAACAGTATGCAATTTAACTATAGACAGAACACATCAAATGAGGAATCTAGAAGACAAAATGCATCAAATATCAATATTGAATTATAGAAAAGCATATATTTTTGTTTCTTAAGTTCACCAACTAGTTATATCAAGCACAACTTACAGATCATCTAGATGGTTTCTCTTCTTGTTTTTTTGTTTGTATGGTTGGTGGTGGGTAGTTGTTTAGAAAGGAAAAACAAGGAAGACTGATAGTTATTTGAACAATGAATGAGATGTGACCCCTAAAGTAACAGAGGCAATAATGGTCAAAAAAATCTCCTTTCCCACAGGTCATACTTGTGGTAAAGAACGTAGCAAAGATTATAGATTAGATATTACCTTTAAGGCCAGACTTAAATCCACAAGCGGTCAAGTGGTTTGCTAGTTTCTCCCCTAACTGCTGCTGCCAATCCTGTGTAACCTTGACTTCAGGTACAACGCAAACGTATGCTGTTTCTGTCTCAAGACTAACGGTGGCAGAAGACACTTGAGGCTGCCGTGCATCCATGTCCAAATATATTTCGCATAACCAGTACAGAAGCAAATTACATCATAGGCAATCAATTAAAATTGTATGGAAATATAATAAGAGTCAACAAATTCATCCACAAGGCAAAAATATTTGTCTACTAAGTCATGGCATCTTGCAATGAACTTATGTAAACAAATTGAACAAGGGAATATAAAATCTATAAAGGGCCGCCCATGCACTAGGCCGCTGCCGGGGTATGGGAAGGGTAGGATATATGCAGTCTTACTCCCACCTGCCGAATGTAGTATATTTCCATGTTTTGAATACATGGAGCAATCTTAATGTTGCACCAAGGCTCACCCCCTGGAATATAGATCTATCAGAAAGCATTTGATGGGACCATAGAGGTTGTTATATAAACGAACACCTTATGGTGCACCCGCCAGATTGCTCGACCCAACATGGCATTGGCGTGGCAGGGGCAAAATCTGACATGGCACGACCAATTCCCATAAATCGCACCAATCTCCTCGTCCTGCCACGTCAGACAGGGAGCTGGCGGCGCTCCATTGCAGTATTTGGAAAGAAATCCTAAATGTTACCCTTAGGAATACTAAGTTCTCACATAAAAGCTTGTTAACCAGTGCTGCCACATCCACATAGTAATGGAAAAGATGCATAGCCTCTTACGTTAGAGAAGACGAAGACTATCATCATGGCGAAACAACTATCTCGAAAATATCTAAAAATCAAAAATTTCCCATTTCACTCATTTGATTCCACTTATAAATAAAGTAGTTTTCTCGAAATTTCACTATAGTCGAATTCTTACCTGACTTTCTAAGATTCGTTTCACGCTCGCAGCGCATCCACCGCAAGACATTCCCTGCAACAAATGTCAACTTAAAACCTAAAAATCGCATTTTCCCCCAAAAAAAATGAGAGCGAAACCAAGAATTTGTCAGAGAAAATAAACAGGAGGAGATGTCAAATTACTCCGACATGGAGAACGATCACGTCAGACCCCAAAACCGGAACCTCTTCGGACTCCCCCGCGATGGACTTCACCGCCGCCTCACCACCGCCCGATCCGCAGTCGCCGCCGCCCCCGCCGCCGCCGCCGCCGAGGGGCCCGCCGCCGCCGCCGCCGCCGCCAGCACCGGAAAAGGCCGCGGAGTTCGATATGGAGGCGAATCTACTCGATACCGGAGCCGTGGGAGAGCTCCGGAGTATATTCCCTCCGAAGAAGATGGGGACGAGATCGAGGGATCTCCGAGAGTCGAGACTCCCAACGCATCGGGCTTTCGAGGAGGAGCAGCAGGAGGAGGAGGGGAATTGTGGGAAGGGAAGACGGAGGTGGCGATAAACGAGGGAGGGTTTGAGGGGTTTGGAGGAGGCGAGGAGGGGTATTCTGGGAAGAGACGCGGACTCCATCGGAGAGAGCTCTTTATCTCTTCTCTCTCCGTTTCTTTGCTCAGATGTCGGTTTTGACGGTCATGAAAGCGGGAGCCAGGAGCTTGGAAGTGGTAGGTGGCGTTGGAAATTATCCATGTGACCAAAATAGCCCTGCAAAATAATAATTTTGCAAAATGACCCAAAAATTTGTTGCATGGAATTTTTAAGAACTTACTTAGCTTAAAATTCCGGGGTCTGAATAGAATTCTTTATTATGTTTCAGACTAAGTTCATAATTTTAGTATCTATTTCCGGAATTTCAAACCTCCTCTAAGATGATAACCAAGTCCTTGGTTTAATCCTTTCTTTGCCTGGATTTGTTTCCATCATTTCAATATTTATCTGTTCTTTTGGGCTCCTTCTCATCATTTTCTCCCCTCCAAGAAAACGAGCCTTATGAACGTCTGCAGGTTAATGATTGATCACTCATATATTAGGCTGAGTCATAAATGGTCTGTTCAAATTATCAAATAAATAGCCCACACATATTGTTATACAAACAAAAACCAGCAATCTCTTGATGGCAAAAGACAAATACCAAAGCATTTGTTCGTTGGATACCTAAGTTCCACAAGAGACATACGCCAACCTAATATCTGATCATCATTAGATTTATTTCCAGGTATAAGACTAATTTTAGATGTCTGATTTGAATAGGTGATTAGATCATTAGTATGGATAGAGCACAATATATGTGCTTTCCATGTAGTTTGCATGAAACGATGCATGCACAAAGTGATATGGAGCCACCAAGGTTTTACGTAAATGTGTTCGCTGAGAAGCCTTAATTTGGAGTACAGAAAATCAAAATTTTTTCAGAATTTTTTTTATAGTTCTGTTGTATATGGAGAGGTAGATATGTTTTGATAAATCTAGAACTCTATGCATGGGTTACTCAAAAATATGTACATGCAAATATGAAAAGTATGTTCAAGATGTTGAGCTAATACAAGCAAACTGAATGACTTTACATGAAAATAAACAAACAAATTTATTTCTTGCTATTTATAATTTCACTTTGTTTATTTCTCTAGTGGCGGGAAGAATTGAACTTGCCATGAATAATGTGCTCAAATACAAGTTGTTCAGGCTAGTTTAGTGATCTGCTAGCTCTATGAAAGCTTTCTTCAATATTCTTTGCTGGTGAATCGCAATGTTAATTTCTGCACCTAAAGCACACTAACTCTAAGTCTGCTGGTGGATCTTTGAAACAAACTGCCATGTCATTCCATAAGGTTTTTTTGTTACAATGTAATTCCTTTTGTAAATAAATTTTTTGAAATATATATTTTTTAAAAAATTTTAGTTGGTTGAACTGAATTGAGATTGCGAAGAATGTTACATCTTGTATTAGACCCTGTTGTAGTTGTTTCTTTCTCATACGCATTGATTGCTGTTGGAGCCAACTGAGAATGTCCAGACCATTTAAAGCCAGCTATCTGACAATCACACCTCTCGCTAGCTTGCTGGTCTCAATTGGAATATTTCTAACACTAGGAAAACCAGAATTTCAACCTCATTTTTTTCCTCTTACCTTGCATTTGCTACCCTGTTTGAATCTTCACCTGTAGAAGATGCAGGCTTCAAATTGCCATATCTTGCAGATGAAGTTTTCACATCCGAACTTGTTCCCAGATGCCATTCTTTGTTGTTCTCATGAATTTTACTGATTTTAACGATAGTATGAGTGGAATATTATCCTGAAATCTTGGAGCACTTCTTCTTTTTTAGAGAAGGGGCTTGTGGTTGACTTCTTTGAATTACAAATGAACTACACGATTTCAAGTTGTGTGTATTGGTTACCAGCTGCCATATCTCTGAATCAGGCTTCTCTCTGAAGCTTGTGCAATCAGCAAAATCAGCTCTCTTTGCTCCTTTGATTCTTAGCTTCCTTTTAAAGTTAGTCGTGTTAATGCATCAAGGCTTACATTTTGTGGGGTTTCTAAGCCAAGTCTTGTTCCTATTCTTCTGCTCCTCTTGATCGTGAGAATTATGATTTGCATACTTCTCATCCTCAAATACTTTTGCTTCATTGGGATGGCGTCGGGATTGGCTTTCTGCTGCTCAACATTAAGGCCATGCGCTTCTGCCCAAACAAAATGTTCCATCAAACTTTTAGGCCCCAGGATTTGATGCCGTCTTCGGATTTCAGTGTATTTGTACTAGCGAGATATCTGTGGCCAAGCACATTTGTCATGTTAGTGTCTGTTAGTGCCATGAATCATGCAGAAGGGAATGCCTTGAGAAGTAAATGCTGGATTAGCCAATATAATGGTATAATGGGTCGGTGAAAGGCATCGGCGTTTACCACTGAGGTGGTAGCCTAGTAGAAGCGGTTTGAAAGGGCGTATTGCTCTGCTGGTAGCCTCGATGGTGCCAGGTGTGACGTACTCATACGTGATATTCGTACCAGAGCCCAGAGGGGTAACCGAGCCGGACCCACGGATGGGGAGAGTATGAGTAAAACCGGCCGGGGTGCCCAACACACGGTCATTTTTGCCCGCATCGAACATTCTTCTAACAGGATGGAGGCCCAGTGAAGGCTGCTACGCGGGGGTGGGCTTGTCTCTTCCTCTCTCCTTCCCCTTTTTTTCAGCCAAAAAAAAAAAAAAAAAGCATCGGCGTTTTATGAAGCAATTCCGGTCACAATCACAACGCTTGTAACATTTCACTTCCGTGCAATTATTTTATTTCAACGTGTTTGTAGGACAATCAAGCCTTTACACCCACTGTACATAAACAGCATATCCAACCCCGACGTCCGAATTATTCCAACGAAAACCGGGGTGAGAACAAGTTGTTAAAGGGTGCAAGAGGTGAATGGCTTGGGAAGTAAATGTGGGTGTATCAAAGGATCTTTCCTGTACCGTACAACATGAATCAGTTCCGTCGGGGATATCGAACACGGGAAGAAGAAGATAACAAAAGCCGATCATCATGGATCGGGAATCTCCTCATCAACGGCTGAGGGGGCCGTTGCAAGGACTCTCTCTGTCGTCTCTACTGTTGGAGGAGAACCACCTCGCGGACGACACCGCACTCGCAGTTGACGCTCACCCTCACCGCCTCCCTCTTCCGCCACTCCGCCATGCCCCTCTCCGACGACGCCCCGCCATCCTTCATCCGGACCTGAAAATTACCAAAATGCCCTTCAGCACTTATACCCTTAATTAGAGCTAAAATAACCAAAATTATGGCGGCAAGAAAGACCCAAGGTCGGTAGTTTATTGTAATTTTACACAATAATTTCTTCAAAAATCAAGAAAATGTATTTCGTTTCAGATGATCTGCTACATATCAAACCATCCATCCGATGGAGATCGGACGGTCATGAATTCTTGATTGGATCACTAAGGATAAAAAAGAATGAAGGATAAATAAAAGAAGAGGGAAAAGGAATTACCCTCCTATTGCTGGACGCGGGGCAGGTTATCGCCGTATCCGCCGCTGGGGGGGTGCCCGCGCTGGAATTGGACCGGTCGCTGCGACGGTCCGACGGCGCGGGCACCAAGAACGACGGCGGCGACATCGGAAGGACAGGATCCGAGCGCAGGTGCACGAAGGGAGGGGCGGCGGTCGGTGGAGGGGAGCGGAAGGCCTCTGCGGGCGATTCAACAAGGGGAGGGAAAGCAGGGGAGACGGTGCGGTCTAGCGGGGCGGAGGGGAAGGAGTGGGAGCGGAGGAAGGCAGAGGGCGATGGCGGCGAGGGCGCGAGCGAGAGGCCGGCGCTGCGGGAGGAGGAGGGGAGGGGGGACGACTCGGAGCGGAGGAGGGCGGGGCGGGTGGGAGAGGGGGAGGAGGAGGGTACGGAGGCGGAGGCGGGCTCGAAGACGAGGAGCTTCTTTCGGGAGCGGGAGGGGGGGTGGAGGCAGCGGCGCTTCCTATTGCCGCAGCAGGGGCACGGCTCGGAGAAGCCGACGGTGGCGGAGGAGGACTCGAGCCGCACCTCCGAGATGTACGCCGTCACCTCGGCGGCTTCCGGCGGGTTCTTGGAAGCCGCTTCCATCTCTGATCTCTCTCCCACTTTTGGTAGATAGGGCGTTCGATTTCTTGTTCAAATTGTGGGAGGGTGGGAACGGAGTCTCTTATATAGGGAGGAGACGGCGGTCGAGATTGTCTGCCGAAGGCATCGGGCGGATGAAATTGCTCTGCAAGTAAATTAAGATTTCAATCAAGAAAACTGTTAACAAATCAATAACCTGCTCCAACAAGTTTAGGTAGGTCTCATAGTTCTCTGCCATTACCAGAAAACGTTTTTGCTTCAGAAATTTTAAAAAGAATGCAGCTCTTGATAGGGTTTATTAAACACCAGACCAAGTACAAGAACTAATGAAACACCCCTGGCAATCAAATAATGTAGCCCCTGGTCATGTTCTAGCGTTGGAAAAATTGTAAATACATATAATTTAAACCACAAGGCTTTTACTATACAAACTAGACACAGAGGAAAAGTCTCCATAAATTAGGAGATCAGTCGGTAGCCCACCGCAAAATCCAAAAGAATGACACTTTCCAGCCTCATGCATATGAAATCCTCAAACTGCACTTGTACGTCTGTAAGTTCTCCTTGGCCAATACTTACTTTTGCCTGTATACTCTGCAGGTATTTTCTCTAGCATGAACATCCTCCTGATTGCTGTTCCGTCTGCGAGGCAGTGACGGTGGGCTTCAAGTTGACGTCAACCATGTCTTCCTGTTTGGACGAAGAAAGAGTCTCCATCCCTGGTAAGGCTGCAGCAATCTTGCGGAAGAGAGGCTGCAATTGTCCATTTTTATTTCAACATTAGTAACCAGGAAGTGATGTTGGAAAAGAACATAGTCAAGCAGATACGATTCACCTTGATGTTGAATCCTGCTTTCGCACTGGTCTCTATGAACATGACCCCAAATTCACGGGCCTTGGCTTCTCCTTCTTCAATGGAAACTTGCCTGTTATCAGGGGCAGAAAACATGGTTGTTTGCAACTGTAATGGAATTATAGCTGAAGAAGATGCAGGTAAAATCACATAGTGTAGGCTAAGGTGAATCAGCTAGAAAAAGGATTTCCTAAAAAAATTAATAATCTGATCGCTGCTTGGCTTTGCATTTCAAGAAATTAAGTCCATATGCGGCAGCAGACAGTTGGACATGTCAGTGAAGTCAATAAATTGAATCTGCACGCAATTTTATTTAAAGAACCACATGCCAATCAGTACATGACGCTACATAATTTTTTCTTTGCTGTAACTTTTATAAAAATAAATTTCAAGTAGAAAATATATATTAAAATTAATAGTGGAACCCTAGCAGACTCGCCAACCCAACACAAAGTTAGCAGGTTTGGGTTGGACATAATCCGGCTTGGATCACAAGCAGGTTGAGACAGCTGACCATTTATTAAATGTTTTGGTTTGTGCCTAAGTGCGTACAGCCAGGTGAAATATCTGATTTCAGACACAACCTGATCTGACTTGTTTATCACTTGTCTGATAAACATGTTAGGTTCAGGATCAGGTTTACCGACCATTTAACAGAATTCCTGCGTCCTAGGCAGATAAAAACCTGATCCAACCCAACCAACTGCTAATCCTAACCAAAATGTACAAGGAAGTTAACAATTAATAGTATATACTTTGTTTATAAACCTATTCAATATCAAATCATCAATGGTTTGGTGCTTTTTTTATTTTGTTCCTGATTTGTATACAGCTCTGTCATGCAAACTGAGAAGACTAGAGTGGAGTAGACTGTTGACTGCAAGAAATTCAATCACATATTACTGGCACAAGGATACACTTCACCAAAGAAAAAGAACAAAGAAAAAGATAAAGGATAAAGTAATGAAACAAATCGAGAAGTCAACATTTTTGCTACCATGTTCCAACTCATATGGAGCTATATCCACGACATTCGTCTCCTGATACCCGCATAACAAGTGTACGAGTCCATACAATCAATGGCATTCTTTCAAGAGAACATCTTATCAAAGATATGAGTTAAAGAGAAGGAAAACGGCCATTTAATCAGCTATGCAAGCACCTTCACATGTTAGATGGCCACCAGAAAATTTATATAGAGGTATCTACCACTAAAAAACTGAATGCACATCTTCTCTAGTGCTTGTTAAACTAGTGGACTCAGTCAAAAACATGAATCAATCAAAATAAAACAATTTTTGATGAGCCAGGTTATCGCAATTTCATGGTTGCTTTTAAAGCTAGCAACTTCACACATCAACACAAACAATTAAAGAACTTTAAAAAAAAACAATTTTTGATGAGCCAGGTTATCGCAATTCCATGGTTGCTTTTAAAGCTAGCAACTTCACACATCAACACAAACGACGAAGCAGACTCAAAGAAACTTAGACAACAAATAGTTGAGAGGTTTCAGGGTTATCACCTTTTGTCAACAAGATCCGTCTTGTTTCCTACTAGGACAATAATAACATCACTTCCTCGTTCTGTTCGTACCTCCTCAATCCACTTTGAAGTGTTTAAAAATGATTGCCGATCTGCACAAAAAAACATATAACTGTATATCCAGATTGACATCTTACTTGTTATGTGGATCAGCCCATTTCTGTGAGTACTTGATAAATATTGTGTTTTGAAATAATTAGAAGCAGATGAATATTCTCTATTAGTGTTCCTGGATATGGAAATTGTTTTATCCAGTGCCTTCTAGGGTGTGTGTTTGCCTAACCATTCCTTGTAAAATCTACCTGGCTTTTGATGTTAACTTATTCACAAAATGTAATGTAAAAGATAGAAAACAATCTGCAGTCATGGAGGGAGTAATCCCAATCTTCTAGCAATGATGCGGAGGAAAAATTTTGAAGATGTGATTTAGAAACCATAAAATTCTAGAAACTTTTATGAAGTTCTGGTTGCAAAAAAATTGTAGGACTTAAGTGGCAGTCCAGATTGGTAATATCATACTAGTCACCTTCACAATTTACATCCAGCACATCCTGGTCCTCACAGTACTCTTGACAAAGCCATCTCTTTTATAGTGAAATTAAGATACCTTTTGTTTCTGTGCATGCATGTAAATTTAATCGATTGGCAGGTAACGTAAAAAATGAACTGTGATATCTAAAAGGGAGACACGTTTTCAGAATGACATTATTAGTCATGGTGTCTTATTTATATACATCATGGAGACAGATGAAAAGTATGATAACTGTTCTATTTTAATTACTGATATCAGAACACATAATATCCTTTTCTTCAGATAAACCCAGTCAAGGATTTTACTAAGATTTCCTTGGATAGGGAACAGCAGGTACTGCAATTGACAAAGGGATTGGTTTGAATGCTAATGCGTCATTTAGCCGTCCAAGGACATGAAAATGTTGTTTCTTGATTATTTAATTTCTAAATATGTACGAAGGCCTGAGCAATTGTAACATAAATAATTGCTAGTACCTTAAACCATGACCATGCAAATTTCTGCACGCACTCTCGCTAGACTTATATTCTCAGAAAATAGAAAAATATCAAAATGTCCCTTATTGAAAACAAACTGAAGCATAGGAAGCCAATGAGAGCAACATAACCACAAAAGTGATGATGATGATGGTAAAAATTAGATAGATAGCTAGATAGATGATAAATCATGCAGCAGCATCTGAAATGTGAGATGACTGTTGCAAGAAAAAATACAAGTATCACTTACTGGCTACATCATAAACGAGTACTGCAACAGAAGAATCTCTGATGTAACTTGGAATAAGACTCCTAAATCTCTCCTGTCCAGCAGTATCCCTGCAGATTAGATGACAATAAAATGATGTTATATAGACTACAGAGTTCACTCCTCCTATTTGTCTTCTAATCACTTTGAAATGGAGAAGCTTAAATAGACATTTCTATATATAGATAAAAGTGAGAATAGTTGCTCAAAAAAGAAAGCAAGGATATTACATATCTAAGAACATAATCTATTAGAAACTAGAATTTGTTCTCTCATATACATGAGAAGAGATTGCAACTCCTGCCAGAGGAACAGTCAGTTTCCTTCTATGCAGGTTAAAAATTGGGATGCTAAAAATAGTGAAATGGGTAGCATGTTCTTCACAACCAGAGTGGTCAATGATAATTACGCATACATACATACACACATACATATTATGTATGTATGTATGTATGTAATTGTCTCTCCCCGCAAAAGAATTGGACACCAGAATATGCGATAACAGCAAAATATAGTATTTTTGCATCATTATATAAACTGAAACTTTTATTTGCATCTAGACATTTAATGCAATAACAGAGAAATTATATGTCCATAAACATATGGTCACTAGCAGTCCCATAAGCCCAGTCCCCACCAACCTAACTTAAGGAATCAACATTTTTATGTGGAACAATAACATCAAGAAAATCTGACGATATGCAAAATCGCTTGATCTACATCCTTACCATCATTTGTTCTTTACATGCTACATCCTAAGTTAATGCAAGTTTTCGCAAAGTCTTAATAACAATTTCCACCCAATTTTTCTTAGCTACAACCCTCCTATATTCTTATCCTGCAGCATAAATCCAAACTCTCCTTGTATTCTTCATTGTACATAATAATAACAGAAGAAGAGGAGGAAGAAGAAGAAACTGAACTGGTTCTGCATCACATTATCCTTCAACACACCATATATACATCTCAATGCTCTCTCTTTATAAAACTCACCCTATATTGCTAATCTCTTCTCATGTCGGTTATGTTCTAAACCTTGTAGCATTCCCAACCAACCTTATTGGTAAATTTAATATCTTATGTTTTGTCATTTCATGTTTTGATCATGCTATGCTCCAAAAGCGATATTCACGTCACTCACCGTACCCATATTTAGTCAATGTCAATATTTCTGTTTCTATTTAATTGTAATTGATAAAAAAATAATCACTTGGCTGGATGTCTTGGCCACTTTTTCATTATCATTTATATTGATATATCATTGCATCAGAAATACTCTATTAGCTCAACTAGTTTTAGAAAGCTAACCCAACAAAAATATTCTTGAAATCTAGCATCCAACCTCGTGGTCTTTCATTAATAAAAGCAAATCACTAGCAAATAACATACAACATGGGTCTTTCTCCAAGAAAAGAGTTGGTAAGATTTTTCGAACATAACAGCAAAATTAATGACTAAGGAGCCGCATATTTACATATTATCAGTAATAATGATGCAGCAATATAGAGACAAAAGAGTACAGAAGAGCAGATAAACAGAAGAATAAACAAAAGGAGCTAGGAGATGCTTGTTAAAAAATTTTAAAATGCAATGGAATAGCAAACTGCTCACATAAAGGACCTGACCATTACAGCACTCCCCACTTGCTAGCAAGGAATCCAAAAGGAACTTTTTGAATTTAAAAAACAAATTCTATTAGCTTACAAAAATTAGATCCTCATGAGGCCCCATATTGAAAGTTGACTAAATAACTACAGCAGAAATATGTCCAACAACTCTAGGACCTCCCAACTCAACCTATAACAAGCAAAGAACTTCTTAACACTATTTCTAGTCGCTGCAGCATTCTGAATATGAAGGGCTACAACAACAGGAAATAAAAGAACAGCGGCCTGGCAAGGAGGCTGATAATCATAATTGAACAAGTAGTCTTCCACAAATCCAAAACTAAGGATTTCCACTTGGAAACCTTCTTCGACCAGCACATGGGGAATGCTTGCCGAACTAGTACCACCTGTTTTCTGGAAAAGGAAAATATTGCCCACAAAATTATAAAGTAATATTTTTTATTTTGATAAATCAGTATAGTAGAGAAGGAATAAAAGGGCAAGGCCAGCGCCACCATTCGAAATACTGGGTCACATCATATAGAAAATGCCATTACAAAGCAAAGCCTTCATTTTTTTCTGACTAATATGATCATGTTCCTATCAAAATCTACTTTTGCACTTTCTTGCACTGCATTTATGTTTTGTGCAAGACCAGTGCAGTTCACATTTTTCATGCATGAAACACCGTTATCCACCTTATCTCCCTCCCCCCCCCCCCCCCCGGGGGGCGCCCGCCCAAAAAAAAAAAAAAAAAAACCAATTACATTTTATGCATGTTTCCCTTAAACTGTAAGAATGTAATCCAAGTTAAGTTAAATTTGATTTCGCCATCAGAAAGCAAGAGAAACAGACACCTTACCAAAGCTGCAAGCGAACTGTGCGATCTTCAAGGTACATTGTCTTTGACAGAAAATCAATCCCAATTGTAGCCTGCAAAGTTTTTGCGGAGTGTGAAAGTAAGAAACCATAGTTACTGGTATAGATATTTATGCACCAATTAATACGATGAATTGACACTTATAACTAATTCCCACAATGCACTAAAATGAGGCGATGACATAAATGTTGAGTCCTCGAAAGGTATATTAGAAACATTCAAACATTCCTTGGGAAAGACTCCAAGGTTAACAAAAAGAAGAACAGTCCAAAAATTGCAAGCTCTTGATACAAAATCGCTACTTCTCTTAGATCAGGGTTTTGGGGGAAACGAACAAACAAATCTCATCTCTTTCCAAGAATCAATGCTAGATAACATATATCATAGATGCTTAGAAGAAGTAAAAGATAATTTTTGTTATGGGAACTAGAACTCTAGACAGAAGTCAGAAAACTGAACTTATAATGACATCAAATTAATTATAAATTACTGCAAAAATTGAAAGACACATTTGCATCTAGTCTAACTGGTTAAGAATTTTCCTCAACAAGAATATTTCTTTTTCAGTAATATAATTCTGCTATCATATATCAACAAAAATGCAAACCAGAAAACCTCTGTCCCAACATTTCAGCAAAAAATTCCTCAAACAGGGTAGCAGACATAACCAAAACAAGAAGTCTTTCAGAAATAATCTATCTAACCTTCCATCAAAACTCCTCTGACATTATCCAATAATAAAAAAGTGGAAAACAAAAAAAAAAGATTCTGACACTTGAGCAAGGAAAACAAGTAAAGACTGCAATTACTCATGATAGAATTCTAGCGGGCTTAAGGCAACAAACATGGAGCCATTATAAGTCGCTGGTCATGTGTATCCCAATTCATTAATGCTGCTACTACTTTCTCTTCTTTTCCTTTAAAGAATAAGCCACTACTCACTAAACGTAACATAGCTCCTAGCCTCCTACTGGAATTTTCAGTAAGAAAAAGTGCAACAAGTGTCCTAGTACTGCTATGAAAGTAGTAAATAACCTCAACAATGGTTTATGTGTATTGTCATGGGAAAGAGATTTTCTTTTTCCGATTGTTTGTGTAAAAGTAATGAAGTTTAATTATATGCTAATTTCCTCATTTGATTCCATGATCATTTGCTTGAAAATTTAGGGTTGAGAATTCACTTTTCGATTATGGACCTTCAAACTTCACGATTTACCCTTCTATTTTCAAAAGCAGGTTCCAAAATCAATTATTCTGTGCATGCGGATATAAACCCGATGAACATTGCATTGTTCTGATGGTAAAGCGATGCATCTTGCTGATCTACATTCAAGTTGCTACCAGAATATAGATATATGTTGTTAGACCAAAAGAGCAATTACATTTTCTAACGATTGTTTTTAACATATCAAAGAGAGACCATGAAAGAGGGAAATAATGCTCCATTGATTCAGATCTATCCACTCTAATGGAGTAAAAAATCAGAAGAGCCTGGCCCTAAGGTTCAGTTATCAAGGACTCAAATAATATATATATCCCCAAAGAAGAAAAAACAAGGAGGACTTCGCCTTTTATGAGAAGCTAAGTAAGAAAAGGGATCGCAAAGATCGTCTGTAGAACCTATAAAAAAGAGATAGTTGTGGCGCGAAGTGCTCTTGTGCACCTACGTCACTCGGCTCTTGCGCAACGCCGCCCTATTATGTTATGGAAGAGTTTAGCTTATTGCTGGGCAGGTTATTCAAAGCCAGCAATTGGCTGTCGGATTTTGTCCCATCCATAGCGCTTCAGAAGTCACTGTAGCATGGCTGAATGTAGAGTAGTCCGTGACGGAACAGCAAATCTGTAATATCTAGAAGCACAACAGTGATGCCTAGTTGAGCCAGTAAAGTCATTAGGTGTTAGCATAGACCTGGGTTCATTCCCTCCTGCACCCCAATTTTCAAGAAGCTTAAGCATTGGGGATGATTCTGGAACCTCAAATGTTCATGATCATGTATAAATGATATGACCCCCCCATGCTCGCTGTATAAATGATCTAGTGATTGCGTACTACCAACAAGATCATTTGCCAAGGGACTGATTCCACATGACAGGCAATCCTCAAGTGGACACCATAATTCAAAAATGAGTAGAAACTAGGCAAAATCTATGCAACATGATAGCTTTCACTTGATCAAACTTTTATAAGAGGTATGTGAGGCCCAGCCTCATTGGGCCAGCCTGTTGGCCTGGCCCAGCATCCCAACACGACCCGAAGACCCGTCCGAACCAGAACCAAGGCAAAACCTTGGTTGAGCATGGCAGAGGAGGACGAGTCCTCCTCCTCCTCGGACTCTGTCGGAGACTATGAAACCCTAGTCTCTGCTTTAAACATGGTCCCCCCATCCTTCCCATCCTCCCCCATCGAAGAACCAGCTTCAATCGGAAAGTAGTCACCGGATATATTAGATTTTTTTCTCCTCAATCGTCGATCGCCATCGCGCCGCTGCCATTTTTCACCGAACTGCCAGGTAAGAACCCAACAATCTTTGGATAATTTTTCTCTCCCTCCTCTGTGACCTTTGGAAGCTTAGTGTCGACTGGTGATAGCTGGATGTTTGACCGAAAAGGGGCAAAGCCCCTGTTTCTCGTATTTTTGCGAAAACTGCTTTATTTCCTCTTGTTTCCGGCTGGTTCTGCCACCGGTTCTTATCGTTGAGGCCTCCCTTTGTTCCTCTGCAGCGACCTATAGCCTTGGCGGGATTTTCGGCCGCCGGGATACCTCGATTCTGTGATTTAAGGGATTGAAACTCCTGTTTTTGATGGTTTAGGCACCACCAGTCGCCGTCGGCCGCCTGTTGGCCGGTCGTGGGTGCTTGACTCCGGGCACCTTTTGCAACCACCTTCCCTTCCTTCCTTGGCTAGAGAGAGAAGAGTGTTCTTCTCTCTTACCAATCTCTCTCTACAAAATTTCTCTCTCTATCTAGACTTTCTCTCTCTAGAATTGATTAGATTCCATAAGTATGACTCTTAGTGATTTCTAGATCAACCTACATGAAGTTTTCGTCTCAGCCTCCATCCTGGTCCTCGTCAAACACTGTTAGAAATCACCCTAATCTTTTTTCTTTTTTTTTGCTTAAAGCGGGTGCTTCATATAGTACGTGTACGAATACACCCAATAAAGTCAAAATACAACAACTCGCAGAGTGTCAGTGACAGCTCCCCCTCCCCTGACCAAAGCTTATACCCAGAGTGGTGGGTCGTGTAGGCAGCCACTCAGTCGGCCGCCCCATTGGCTTCTCTAAATATATGCTTGGCCTGGATGGCCCACCCATCTCTCATCATCATCCCTATGTCGCAGATCAAGGGGTGGTTTGTGCTCTCACCCCTCGACCCCCTCTGAATCCATCCGATAGCCGTGGCCGAGTCGCCTTCCAAAATGATCGAACTGGCCTGCAGCACCACCCGCGCATGTCGAAAACCCGTCCAAGCAGCTCGCAGCTCTGCCCCGGAACCGACGTGTCAAACAGCTAGCAGCCACTTGCTGCCACCATTCTGGAGTGCAGGCCCCGTATGACAAAACCTGCACCGCCCCGCGTACCGCCATCCAGCACCGACCCGTCGAAGTTGACCTTGAGGAAGCTCGGGGGTGGGAGCTCCCGGGTGAAAAACACCGTCTGAGGAGCTACCAGAGCAAAGAGGGAACCCTAGGTGTCCCGAATTGTCAAAGGTCTATCTAAAGAAGGGGTGGGCCTGATCTCTGGGGCCTGTGCTCGAGCAAGCTCCACAACAAACCTCGGTGACACCCTGCGCTAGCCGAGAGTACGAGCATTTCTTGCCAGCCAGATCTGATGTGCTGTGCAAGTTGCTCTAATAGTCTCCTGACAAGTCCGCGAACTGGCCAGCCACTGCCATATCACCTGAAGGAACTGTGGCCTCACACTCCGAGCCCCCTGCGAAATCCATGTCCGCTGTCATGTCAACCTCGCCCATGTACACTGGAAAAGCACATGATCCACCAACTCCTCAGCTCCACATGTCCCACACTTTGCGGGGATCCTTCAGCCACGCCTGGTCAGCACTGCTCTCGTCGGAAAGCGGTCCCAAAACACCTTCCATAAGAAGAGGGCTGCCCTCAGGTAATCACCCTAATCTTTGTTGAACCCGTTGTGCCCTAGTTCGAGCATGATTCAATGAAATTACCTTGATCGAACCAATCCAGATGTCGGGCACTTCTGCTTGGTCAGCCTTGTGAGGGTGTTGGCTTTTAGAATTTTGATTTTTAAAATAATTATGATGAAATTTTAATAAAAAAATAATTTTTTTGAATATTAGGCTTTGAAAAAGATTTTCGGAATTGATTAGATCTGTTAGTTGGATTGTGTGTGCAAGGTAAGTAATGATCTATCTTTTCTAGATTTTTTTATTTATATAATATTATTTTTACATCAAAGAAATTGTTAATTGACTTATATATGATTTATAAATTTTATGAGATGGTGTTTTGAATGAAAAATAAATATGTAATTCGAAGTAATATTTTCGGATTATTGTTATATTATTTACCGATCTTACATCGTATATGCATATTTTGATAAGATTATGATATATATATATATATATTAGTTTGTAAGAAGAACTTTGATATGTATCAAATTTGAACTCTCAGCCTGACTATGTTCTCAATCCTGCCAATTGGAAGTTATTCATTGGCACTCTAATTATTATTGAGCTTATTGATTCTGTTTCTGACCCTACCACAGGGTATAAGTGCGGTATTCTGGCCCACTCTACAGAGTATAAGTACGGTATTCTGACCCACTCCGTAGGGTATAAATACGGTTCTATTTCTGGCCTAACCATAGGGTATAAGTATGGCCATAGTCTAAGACTGTTGAGTTGAATGTGATTTGTTTGGAATCGGATGTATGATTACGTATACGAATATTTAAAAAATAAAAATTTTTAATGAATTTGTGTTTTGAAACAAAATTGATCATGTCTTTATACTAATTTATCATAATTTGTATTTATGTTTTATGTTATTATATGAATTGTCTAGTTAGATATTTATTACTTACTAGGTTGTTTAGCTTATTACACGATTTCTTACTATTTTTACAGATCCGAAGAATTAGCCTGATTCAAAGATTTATCATGGGAGAACAATTGCAGACAAAATTTTGACATCTTTATATAGATTAGATTTTGTTTTAAATTGACGCAAGATTTTGGAATATTATTGATTTTGTAAAACTTTTAGTTCTATTATTTAATTAGAAGTTGAACAATTATTATTTAAATTATTTCTGCTGCCTGATAATGATATTATGATAAGATGCCTTGGATGCTCATGAGGAGAGTTTTCTATGAGTATGCAACAGTTGCCGCAACCCCGGCTTGCAATCTCGGGTCGGAGGTGTGACAAGGTATAAGTTTAAATTTTATTCTGTCAATTGTTTCACAAAAGCCTGTTTCCTTTTCATATGAACAAAATATCATATCATGCATGTGTAGTCTCCAAATAAAAATAAAAAGCAAAGTCGTATGGGTTAGATGAAGAAGCTTATTCAGTAGCAACATCCATTCCACTTAAATAGACAGATATAGGATTGATTTTGGTGACATATAGTGCATAAGGCATTAATATGCACGCCCATATCTAATATTATTACGATCTATAGCTGCAGATACTTAAAACCCTCGACAGGAATGAATTCGGTCTCCAGTAGACAAACCCTTCATTGCGAAGAATAGCCATACAATTTTCATATAAATCCCATTAAACTATTGAATATGTTTTGGTAACATATCAACACCAAGGTACCTCGATCCAGTTGTACTTCCTATATATGATCAATGAAATTATACAAAATATACAAGTCTAGGAAAATATAAGCTAAATAGGTCAAGACAGATCTGATGGAGCACAAGTTTACAGAACTGAGTTCTTTTATTCTCTTCTTCTAAAATATCGATCTGAACTCAGCAGTCGCTCGCCATCTCAACAAAAGAGACTTAGTACTGATCCAAAAGGCTCACTTCATAAATCTGAATTCCTTCTCCGAACCCAGACCCCAAATCAAATTTCTACCTACCCAAGATCTAGCAATCAAACCCCTTGCGCCCTCCAAATCAATATAATTTTTCCACCAAAATACGAACAGAACAAGCACAAATCGCATCAAAATTCAAAAACCCCAAGCCAAAAAAACTGGGAAAGAAAATCACGGAGGGATAGATCACCTGGTACGTGGTATCAAATTTGTCGTACATGAATCGGGTGATGATGCTGGTCTTCCCGACCGATTGATCCCCCAAGAAGACCAGCTTATACTTCGCCAAAGCCGATACGACCGCCATTAGGGTTTCTCCTCTCTCTCTCTCTCTCTCTCTTTCTCTCTCTCTAGATCTTTTGTGGCGAGAAAGAGGAGAAAGAACGGATCCACCGATCCAGAAGACGAGATCAAAAGTGTCGAAAGAGAATGAGATCCGTTGGAAGCCCTACTCTATGTATATCGCCAGGAGGCCACGGAAGCTAGACGACGGACGGGCGCCCGCCAACCGCGGGACGAATTAGCTGTATTGTCTCAAACAGAAAACACCGAATTTCTTTCGCTGTAAGTCCCGCCTGCTGCGTGGGCGACGTCATCTTTGTTAACGTGGCGAGTTCTGATAGTGGGAGTTCAGTGCGTGGCGTGTGATCCGACTCGCGAACCGTTCCGGCCACCCCCATGGAGGCGATCAGGGGGTCAAACCGCCTTTTCGAAACAAAACGCGTCGGACAGCGTCGGGGCCGGCACGCGCTCACAGTCGGTTCGATGCATAAGAAAGGCCATCAGAACCGTCAAAGTGGGGACAGTTTCGAAGTCGGATTTCCAGCCGTCGGATCATATTGAGCCGAGTTGATATTTGGACCGGGGCCGACCATTGGGCCTTGGTTCATCCAACCCGTCCACATGAAATGCACGTGGTAGAGAGAAAGTATCCGGGTCTGATCCTGTCTTAATTTCGTTATAGTTACGCCCACTTTTTAATTGATCCACCTCTTTTGTTTCCCACCATCCAAGTGACTAAAAGAGGTGATTATAGACATGATGATCCGTCCAAATGGCACTAATGGGATATTTTTCATGGAAAAAGTTTCATTTTGCCCCTCTATAAACCAAACAAATATACCTTGATTTGTAATTCTAAAGGAATTGATGAGGCCGGTCCGTTAATTGACTGCTACTTCATATTTAGTTCTTACATATTTATCCTTTTCATGTTTAATCATACACTAAGCCAATATTTTGCATAGATTTATGTCTGTTTTTGTATCTAGTTATATCTTTATTGTAGATGATTATGCTGAAGTGTGTACAATAACAATACTAACCATAAAATGATCATGGGAATCAAAAGGTAGGAATGAATTTCAATAAAGATTAAACATAAAATGGCAAACAAACAAAGGACTGAGTATGGATTACCTCTTACCCGCGTCTAATATAGAGAGATTCACAAAGACTATACACAATACAGGCCAAGTGGTCTTTTATAATGAGCCAACATATTCAGGTTGTGCATTTATTTCTTAGTAAGGTAACTCCTATAGAGCATAGCCATTTGCATATATTGTGATCCAATATTAACATTCATACAAATGATTATAGGCTTTGAGGTAATATCAACTAAATTACTTTTAAAACCTTTGATTATCCATTTGTGTCAAAATTTTTAGATCTCTAATTACTACATGAACTAGGAGTAACCTTTCCTAAACATTCATATAATTTCTCAAATTCCCATAAAAGTGACATTTAAATCCAGCTCTTTTATACAATCACCAAAAGACTTTACTGACTAGGTAGGTTGGCACATTCAATTACTAAAATCTGGGTTGATTGGTGTAATATATAAATTTTATACAAGTTAAATATACCAAAAAATAAAACATACATGTTGATTTTATATGTTTTTTTGTTGAGATGATGGGAGGCTTAGACACCAAAAAAATTATTTAATTGAGATAAGTTACAGAGTCAAGATTGAAGCAAGAGTAGAAAACAAGGAGAACTGAGAAGTACTCATTTTCCTATAGGTTAATCATAAGAAGAATAGAGTAACAAAAAGATATTCTGTGTTGCAGTAAAATCTGCTAATAAGTAATGCTGATTGTTATCTTCTATATGCGCAGAGAAAGCTCTCTTTCATTGCAATTCCAATCTTCTGCCAAAGCCAAGTTGATTGTATACATTAAAAGACTTTTCTTGCACCTTCTTTATATGTGTTAACCTTGACTACCGAGCATCGAACTACAATGTCAATGATGTCCCATTGGCGGGACCAAGACGAGACGAAGATTTTGCTTGCTCCAAAAGGAACAACCATTTTTTTTCTGGCTAACTTTCTTTGTCCAGGAGACTAGGAATTTTTCGATTCAATAGAACTTTCTCTCTAGAGAGATTGCACCCTCGCAAACTAGGGCTGAAAGATCCAAGACTAAGGACCTCGCTGACCCAATCGTTGATCCAGTAAAGTAAAGCCTTGATTTTGGTCTGACTTTTCGAAGAATTTGGGGCATTGTCGGTAACTATAAAGCGTAAAAAAGGAAGATTATTTAAACTTGGAGTATGGACGAACTGACCTTACTTGTCCTACCTTAGCTGACCTCGACTCTAATAGATCTCTAGTCGAAGAAAGACTTTCTTTTTCGAGTACCGAGATCCATCGAAAAATCAATGGAGGAAAAATAGTATGAGCATGGGCATATATTAACTATATAAAATAAAATTAAAAGAAAATGAAACCAAGAAATCTTTTTTTTTAGTTTCGCAAAACGATCAATGTAAACAAACAACTAAGTATAGTTTAAATTTACAACAATTTGATAATACAAGGAGCTATTATCCACAGCCAACAATTCAGACACACATATTTAGTGATCATTCTTCAAGCATTGGTTTGCTTGCAACATTTATTCATGGATGTCTCACAATGGGTAAGACTTTCAATAGTAATGGCCAAAGATCAGTGAGATAGCATCCCATATATCATCATACGAGAGAGAGAGAGAGAGAGAGAGAGAGAGAGAGAGAGAGAGCAATGATCCTTCGTCGAGGATTGGGTTTCTTGCAACCTTTATTTTTGGATGCCACGTAATGGCTAAGACTTTCAACAGTAGGGGCCAAAGAGCAGTGAGATAGCATCACATATATCATCATACGTGTGTATGTGTGAGAGAGAGAGGCGTTG
This sequence comes from Phoenix dactylifera, assembly GCF_051530095.1. Classification (NCBI taxonomy): domain Eukaryota; kingdom Viridiplantae; phylum Streptophyta; class Magnoliopsida; order Arecales; family Arecaceae; genus Phoenix; species Phoenix dactylifera. The sequence continues at coordinate 19,997,850 of NC_143201.1, forward strand.
GTGGTGGGTGTTGGCATTTAAGAGAGACTAGTGGCGATGAGAGGAGGAGCTATTACCGTTGAGGAAGAGGAAGGCTCTTAAAGGGGGCATTCACGTAGAGTTAATGGCGGCAGGTGGGCTCGAACCATTGACTCATCCATCTTCTTCCAGCTTTTAATATTGGGGAGCTTACCTCCGGCACTGGCCTCGTCGATCTCTGATGTACAATTCCAAATATGTCCTTTCCATGTAGTAAATTGTTGTTTAAGTTCCAAAATGGTTATCTACCGATTTTTTTTTTTTAACTTTTCATTTGGCCTTGACATTTCGAATAATTTTTGATCAGGGATGCTTTTATTCACTATTTCTGTTAGGATCCGACTAGGTGACCTAGCCTCCGCTTCTACTTACAGACCCCACCTCTACTTACGAGCCACCACTGTCGATCACCGCTTTTATAGCTCTTCTCATCTTCTTTTTCTTCCAAAAGCCCTTTCCTCATACTACTAAAATCATGGCGCAAATCCTTGCTGGAGACAAAATAATGGGCACTAAACTTTTTTCTCCGCACTCTTATGGTCCCTAGGCTATCACCGTTGGCCCGTTTGAAGCCGCTTGGCCGCCGAATTTAGCCATGAGAACTCCCATATTTCGGATCCTTTCTTTCCTATTATATATTACAATATAATATAATATATAGAATACATAATAATATTCTATATAATATAATATAATATAGCTATTATATATTATATATTATATATTATATTATTATATTAATATACTCTTATTGAATTATTATATTATTATAGGTTTAGGAGTATTTTAGGAATAACATAAAAATATTATTTTTTTCGGCTGGTGAGTAGTTGATTTATCGATCTTCTAGGTGAATAATATGTTCGATCTGTCTATTTCATGGTTTATGCTACTCATTGAAAAATAAGTTATGTGATGAGTATATCGAAAAAGTTGAACAACTTTTTTATGATATTTATCTATTAAAGAATCGGCCTCAGATTTGAAACCGAAAAATAGGATAAGGTCATCAATGGCATGAGCATTAATTTTACATGAATTAAATGGGGCAATTCTGACCTAAGGAATTTAAGAAGCACGTTATTAGGAGAAGTGGAGGGTGTCTATTTATTTCAAGGGGTATGCTTGTTTTAAATTAGGGTTTAAAGAGGGTGTTGGGGTGCTTTAAATTTTTCTTTAGGTGATTCAAATGCGGAAGTTGGGAGTCAATGGAAGGGCGAGAGCATTCAATCCATTCTCAACCGTATGGTCTTGCCCTTTATTTAGTGCCGCCTTTTAATTTTTCACCCTCTTTCGCCAACCTCCCTCTCTTTCCTATCTCTTTCATAATCTCAATATCCCCATATGATGATATTTTTGGTGCATCCAAGGCAAATTGATCAAATGGCTGGGGTTAGACGGGCCAATTTCCATGAAGCTAAGCACATCGAGCTGCGGCTCTCCTATATTGTTGCTTGTGGTTTGTGACATGTGATACGATGAGAAACTAGAAAGTTTATTTGTGAGGATCTGTGTGAACGTATGTTTTGTCACACATTAGTTATTCAATGGATAGATTTTGGACGCTTATATAGGATCAAGAAACTAAATAATACCTTCCAGCTATCTATTTTGGAGGAGATTTTTGAACTCTTAGCTTTCAAGGACGTTAGAGCTTAAAGAGTATATAAATATTCATTTTGTTTGGTAGATTTTGGATAATTATATAAAAATAAAAAATTTAAATAATACCTTCCAATCAGCTATTTTGAAATGAGATGGTGGCTCTTATGGCTTTCTCTATCAGATCCTTGCGTGTGGTTCTCTGCTCTTAAATGAGCCTTTTACTCTAGCCTATAAAGCAGTCCAAAATCCACCGTCGGAAACACAGAAAGAAGCGAAGGTTACACGCAACAGAAGAGAGAGGTTTGGAAACGGAAGTGCTCGGTTCTTTTGATCAGAAGCTATGGTGTCCTTGCAAGCAGCCCTTTCCCTGGAGGAAAACTTATGCCTCAACCTCGAGACCCAGCTATCGAAGAAAAGGAAGAGGGAGGACGGCGACTTCTTTGCAAAGGAGCCCGACTTGTTAAAGTCCAATGGTACGAAGCCCGACCTCGAGCTCCACCTTGACACTCCCTCGCCCTTGGAATGGCAACGATGCCTTGATATCCAGGTAGATTCATAATTCTGTCCTTCTAGATATTGATTCCCATAGAATTCGATTAGAAGTAAAGTTTAATATATGCAACTCTATAGAACTAGAATTATAAATTCTGTAATATCGAGTAGCATTGCTTGGAAGCACTAACAGTTGCAGTAACCATCTCTGGCACTGCAGTCAGGTGGCCAGATACACTTTTACAACACCATGACAAACAAAAGGACCTCCAAGAATCCTAGAGGAAGCTCGGAGCCACCGACTTCATGCCCAAGCCTGGACCTTGAGCTCAATAACCTCACGTTTGAGCCCCCGAGAAGCCACATCAATGGAGAAGAGAGAGCAAAGCAGGACTCTTGCGGCAGCTGGTGCAATCCCAAGGATAGTTCTGGCAGAATGTTGAAGTCCTTGTCCTGGTTCTCTTTTGATGCCGATCAGCCGGCCGAGATGGTTGCTGCTGTGTGCATGCGGTGCCACATGCTGGTCGTGATGTGCAAGGCCACTCTAACGTGCCCGAGTTGCAAATTTGTGCACCCACCAAACCGCAGCTCGTCCGCGTTGGTTAAGCCGGGGTTTGAGCTTTTACTTTGCGAGGATTAAGGATTAAGAGAGGGAGTTCATGGCAGATGATGACCATCAAAGAACCGACTGTTAATTTGATGTCATGGCCTTCGTCTACCTCTCGGTTTCCTTGGCACACCTTCCCATTGGAATATAATTTAAAGTAAGGTTGATAAGAGGATCAAGATATATATATCCAAGTATCCAAACACAAATTAACTTGTTTAGTGCCAAGTTTAGGTATCAAGTATTGTCTGTGTAATATATTCACCTTCCACTTCCAAGTATTAGATGGTTGTCGCTGAAAACAATGTCCATGTAAGGTTATTATTCTGACATGAAGGAAGCAAGACTGCTAGCTTTTTATGCTTTTTTTTTGACTGGTAATAGATGGCTTGCCTCGTTCTTTCCAATAGCTTATTATTTTATTTAGCTGGAATAAGTGGTTATTTTGGGTTTGAGAATGCCGTCCTACGTGAGGCCTACCGTGTGATGGGTCCGAGCTTAAGCATTGTACTAATTGTGACACGTTTTAAGCTCACTTTCATTATAAGGTGCAAAAGACTATATTAATGGGGGTTCTAGCAAAGGTGGCCCCATATTTAAATCTTGTACGAACTCTGCAAAAGAAGATTTTTTTTTTTTTTTCCAGTCGTAGGAGTAATGAGCCATCATTCTTTTAGGTGAAGTAGACTCAGCCAATTAATGCTGATTAGTTTGGATGATAGCGTTATGATGTAATGAGTGCTGTAAACTGCGGCATTTAAGATAATTGAGCTGTTTTCCTACCGCTCTTGCTGAGACCGATCCTAACTTATGGACTCGTTTGGTACGACAAAAAAAAAAAAAAAAAAAAAAAAAAGAAAAAAAAAAAAAGAGAGAGAGAGAGTAAGCAAAGTTTGGTCAATAAAAAAAAATGTAATGAGATATCTCTTATTTTATTGAAATTTTCAAAAGAGAGAGACGGAAAAATTATATTTCCATAAAAATATGATTCCCACGTTCCATTGAAAAGTCTTTTCCATGAGAAACATGAGAAAGCTATTTTTTCCGTGAGCCAGAAATCACTTCATTTGTATTTTTTTCCTAAAAAAGTACTTCAGCATTAAAGACCTAATTTTTATTAAGAATATAATAAGAATTATACATAACTTTTCTAGAAAAGTGGATGGTCAACGAAACATAAATACTCTGTAAATCTTTCATTTTCTCATTATCAACCAAATATGCGAAAAGTACTTTTTCAGGCATGCTCTTTTCAAAAATCTACTTCTCAGGAATCATATTTTTAGGAGAAAAAATGCTTCTCATGAACCAAATAAGAGCCCTATATGAACTTTCTAAGTCTTCACAAGACTAGTGAAAAAAAACGTACAAAAAGTTTTATTACGAAATCAACAAAGATAAATCAATGAGATAAAACTCAAAGGAGGATTACTGATGGATCTAGTGGAGATGAATTATGAATCAAATAATCTTGTAAGTACTAGTTATGATCATACAATTTTAATTATGTTGAGTAGAGCATCATTCAGAAATTGATATGACTAATCCATTTAGGAATTGGATTGACTGGATATGGATATTAACAAAAGATTGTAATTAAAATTGATGCTGTCACATGAACGAGTAAGCCATTAACTAGATGTGGGATCGAGACATGGAATACATGTGAAATCATTACCTTGTGGCTCCTCAAAAACCACCATTACAGATTGTGTCATCTCAACTGTCAGTGTTTGTTAAAAATTAATAAGCATGATTACTATAAGATTTAGCATTGAGAGTGGAACCTTTTTTGAGAGGTCCGAGGAAAATTTTCGGGTAATGATATCTAGACATTTATATGCTTCTACTATGGACTTAGACATGTGTTTAAGCTAAGAAAGAAAACGTTTCTGCATAGAATGAACATCATGTAGCTGGAATCCAGGACTATGAGACTTGTGGCGGAACTTGGTTCAATTAGACTTTTGCATTTGTTTACTTATATCAATTCATACACTTGTTGAAGATCTTAACCCTAGCTAATTCTATCTGCACCTCTGATTTTGAAGTCTCTTCCTAATTAAGGTCTAAGACACCCCTGCAAATGGCTCGAATTGTGGAGATACAGGTCAAATCTAAGCTGGTGCGGTCATTTTTTTTCTGTTTTCAGGGAAAGCATTTAACCCTATGGAGAAAAATTCAGGTTGCTTATGATTCGTGATACAATTGGGTCAGGTCAACATAGGTACATGTGATCTAAAGCCAACCATTTTCCAAAATTCAGGCCTCTGGTGAGGCATAAACTCCCAATTATGTGGCAAAGATCCATAATCCAACATGTAATTATTATCTCATGTTTTCGAATTTGACTGCAAAAAGACTACACCTAAATTACAATCTCAATATTAATTATGTTCTTTTGCAGATTGCTAGCCACTTACCAAAGGGCAAATCATCTCACTTACTCCGGGGTAGAATTGCAAATTAATTGAGCTTAAGTGTGCATTTTGGGCCTTTGGTTTAGTTACATGGAAGCGGTGTTTGAGCTTGATTGGAGCTCAATAACTTTACAAACAATCCTATTTGATACTCACAATCTCAGCATGTCAACTGCTTAAATAAATTGATTCACAAGTTAAACCAAAAAATTAAGGTAAGCACTATTCCATCTTCGCTCGCTTGTAAGTCTAGCATGGCCTTGCAAATCGGTTTTGGTCAATTGTCTAAACAAACAAGGTCATATGAGCATAATGTCTAGTCAAGTCTAAGCTTCTCATAGACAAGTTGGTTGATTTATAGACCTAGGTAAAGTGAAGCTAAATGATGGTTTTTAACATGATATAACTTCAATAACCTACAAGTTCCGCAAAACACTAGTATCCTTGAAAAGGAAACCCCCCTTTAGAGCTATTATAATTATAAGAAAAGAAAAATTACTATTTACCTAATTAGCTATCAATTTGATTATATTAGATCTTGATATTTGCTGTCATATTTTCATGTAGGCTATAGAAAATTATATGAGAAACCAGAAGGGCTGGTAAAGTCACTTTGATATTGGATGCCAGCCACCTAAGTTCAATCTTATCCTAATTCTAATTTCATCGGAGCTCCCCCTCCCTTGCTGATTTTTTAATCAAGCTTCCTATCATCTTACTTCCAAAGATAATAATAATAATAACAATAAAGAAGCAAAAAATGGTATTATTGATAAGGTCATTGCTTATATATCAAGACATAATCTTAGAAGCAATATGAACATTTCAATTGGAAAAGAGATATAAAATTTTTATTAGAAGCACCATGAATGACACCATCAAACGGAGGTTATTGCCCTTATTATGAATTTGGCTGCTATGTATCTATAATCTAAGCAAATTTCCCATCTTTTAGAAAAAGCGGGAACCGAAAGGTTTCAAAAGAGAAGTTGCCCCTCGTCGGTGGAGAAGAGAAAGAAAGAAGAGAGAGGCGCGGGATGGGGAAGGAGGAGATTGGAGCGCCTCGTTGGACAGGAGGTAATGCTTCATGCTGTTCTTTTGGCGATGATGTTGTGCTTCTCCTTGTTTCTTCTTTTGATCTGATGGAGCTGATTTAGAGATTTCAGTTAGGGTTAAATTTTGGGTTGTGATTAGGTTCTTGAACTTGTTCGGAACTGCATAGTGTGAGAAAAATGGGAAATTGATGACAAAGGTACAAGGCGATGCTGATTTGATTGGAAGGTTTGCAAAGAATTGTGTGAGATGATTGGGATGTATGTTCAAATCTTGTTTTTTAATAAAAGATTGAAAGATACAGACGAATATTGGTTACATTTGTAAAGGTTTTAAAGATCGGAAGCATGCTTTGTTTATCAAATCAGTATAATTTTCTTTTCAAGGGCTTTTAGTTGGTCCTCTTGGTGCCTCGGGTGTTAGATTAGGTTGTTTCCAGATTTTTTTCATTCATTCTCTCTGACAGTGTACCGTGGAAGATATAGAGACATTCTTGATCTGGGGAAGACTGCTATTGCCGATGGGAAGACACAGCATAGTTCTCTCGTAGCCTATTCCACTATGCTATACTTTTTTTTTTGCGTTTGTTTGTGTTTGTATGCGTGTCTTTGTGCATACATGAACATGCATGTCTGCACGAGCTTGCATGCATGCACATGACCATATGCGCATGTCTGCATGTGTTGTAGGCTTGTAACATGGCTTTTATTATTGCAACTTTATATAAGATCGTTGCTAAGGTTTTAAGAGGTTTGAGAGTTCTACTTTCACCTCATTATCTAATCTACTCAAGGACTTGTACAGTAGGATGAGAATAAGCAGAGGAAAATGTGAAGAGGGGATTATGAAGGAAGTGTGGATAAGAATAAGATGTTCGGGAGGTGTGATCTGTGGCATATTTGTTAACTCAAATTGTTTTTCTACATGAATATAGTGATGATGTTTCTACATTTTTATTCTTTCTTCTATCTTCGTATACGGGGATTTTATTAGATCTAGGTTCATAGGGGCATCTAAAGTATAGTGAAATTGATTTGATATCCCAAGGTGATGCAGATGGTTTGTAGATGTTACTAAGGGTGAGTTCAGAATGCAAGGCATACAGCCCAACTTCTGGTGTAGTCAATGTATCCTTCTGGATTCTTATCTCAGACCTCTTTCAGAAACTATGAGACTATGAAAGCTAAGGGCCTGTTTGGTATTGCTTCTGTTTTCTGTTTTCATTTTCAAAAAACCAGGAAAAAGGTATATTAGACTGAATAGCATGTATGATGAAATCCTTTTGGTCTTTAAAATTGCTTGTAAAATCAGTAGATCTTTTGGAAGCATAGATTTATTGCTTTCATAAAAGAGTGAGAATAAAAGCAAGGAGTTGGGAAAATTTTGTGCGAATGGTATCTCCAATGTACATCTCCTGCAGTATTTCACTGATTTGGAGGGAAACTAAAACATAAAAACAACGATCCTAAAGGGGCCCTAAGTGTCATTTTTCCAGTTTTCAGGAGGAACTCTAAATCTCAGTATCTTCTCTAACGAGGTTTAGTCAAGGAATTTCCCTATACCTGCTAGGATACTGAATGTAAGGGGAAAAAAAATGAGAATTCTTTCTAATTACCAACTTTCAAACATCACTAGCTACATTAATACCAGGGTATTTTGAAAATCTTTTATTTTACCTAATGAATTAATGATACAGGAATGGCTGGACAGGCAAACAGAATATGTGACCTACTTTTATCTTTGCTTTTCTATCAAGAGCATTAGTTCAACAATTTAACGAGTGTATTGCTGACTGGAAACTCTGATCCTGCAATCTGGTTTTTATTTTGTTTTACTTTATTTTGAGAGAACTGCAATCTGACTTTTATGGTCAAGTTCAGTTGTTTAAATCAGGATTAGCTCCATGGGACTCTGCTACCGGACCGAATTGTCTGAAAGTTTTGTGAATACAGATGGGAATTGAATATCTTAGTTGTTGGGATTGCTCTGTGTTGCCCAGTAGATACAACCCAAGAGGGGGGGTGAATTGGGTCTTTTAAAACTTTTAACCTACTTTTAAAAGTTTTTGATTAATTATGCTAAGTTGTATAGATGCACAGTGAAAGTTAAACTTAGCAACAGTTTGATGTATAGAATGTGACTTGATTGAATATGCTTGCTACTAAAGAATTCGCGGATAATAGTTGAGCATGCAATTTATCTAAGTGAGTAAGTGTGTACGTTAGACAGTAACAAGAAGCATTACAAACACAACAAACATATAGTGGTTCGGTGCACCCCAGCACCTACATCCACTCCCCAAGACCTCTTGGGAATTTTACTATAATCCTACAGATTACAGCCGGTTGTTTTACAAGCTCACAACCCAACTTGTTGTTTTACGAGCGCACAACGAACTCGGTCGGTTTTCCCAGGCTCACCGACTAGAACCACTCCGATTGTTTTCCCGGGATCACAATCGAACCCTTACACGTTGGTTTTACCCTCGGCTCACCAATAAAACTAACACCGTTGGTTTTCCCTTTGGCTTACCAACAAACCTTAACCCCTTGATTCAATCCCTTGATTGAATCAAGTTACAGGATATTAAAACAAAGTGTAAAACAAATCAAAGCTTCTTAAATAAGCAAATATAACAATATAAACAAAGAGAGTAAAGAGAAGCCCTCAAACGAGTTTTGAAGATGAAGGAGCTCGGCTTCTTCTTTACTTGATCCTCTTCTGATTTGGCACGAAGTAGAGGATTTCCGAGGCAGCACACGGATGAAGAGGAAGCTTTGGGATTCACTTGGATACTCTTCTTCTCTCTATTTCACTTTGAATGGCCCTTTTTGTGCTTATGGAAGATTTCCCTTGTAATCTCTTTCCTAAATGTTTTCTCCCACTTCCATGCCTTCTCCCCTAGCTCTCCTCTTGTTTTTATAGCTTTAGATGGCGTGGAAACAAGAATCTAGCCGTTAGAGACAAAAATAGAGCCGTTGGACACAGTCTGCACTTCCTGACAATATTACCGTTGGGATCGGAGTCGACTCGCGCGATCAGGAGTCGACTCGTCTGTTGCAGGAGTCGACTCGTGCTTTACTGGAGACGACTCGGCCACTGTTCCAAATTTGAATTATTGTGCATCCTCGACTGGGAGTCGACTCGTCTTAACCCGGAGTCGACTCGCCAACATCTGGAGCTGACTTGGCATCTTCGGAGTCGGCTCATCCCATGAATTCAGAGGACATACTTTCTGATTTTCTTCCTCGAGTCGACTCGGATTCTCTTGGAGTCGACTCGGCTCTCAGAGCCCGAAAACTGATCCTCTGCATTTTTGGCTTGTCTGGTCTTGGAGTCGACTCAAACTGTTCCGGAGTCGACTCGGCTCTCAGTTTCCGAAACACAGCCTTCTGCCATTTTGGTGTAGCGCTGCCTTGGAGTCGACTCGAGTTGTCTGGGAGTCGACTCGGATCTCAGAGTCCGAAAACTGCTCTCTGACTTTTTCCTTGTGTTCCACTGAGAGTCGACTCTCGCTTTCTTTGGAGTCGACCTGCCAACCATTGGAGTCGACTCGCGTTCCACAGGAGTCGACTCGAATCTCAGGGTCGAAAATCGCTCTCTGACTTTTGCCTTGTTTTCCTTAGGAATTGACTTGCCAGCTATTGGAGTCGACTCGAGTTCTTCAGGAGTCGACTCGCCTCTCAGGGTCCAAAATATCTTTTCTGTCTTTCTGTCTTGTTACTCCCTGGAGTCGACTCGTTCTACTCTGGAGCTGACTCGACAAGCATCGGAGTCGACTCGAATTCCTCAGGAGTCGACTCGAAGACTATTCTTTTGAATTTTCCTTTGAATTTGCTCCTCCAATTTGAATCCTTTGAACTTGAGACTTGGGCCAATAAATTGTAGCTTTCTTCCAACTTTTCTTGAGAGCTTTGGAGGCCTTCTTGTGTTTTTCCAACTTGCTATGTTCCTTGCAAAATAAATATCTTTCTCCTTGCAACATAAACATTAGTATCTATACTTCAAGGTTTTGTGATCATCAAAATCAATCTTTGAATCAATCTTTGGGTCATCAGTCTCCCCCTTTTTGATGATGACAAAACTTGAAGTATATGCAATATAAAAGATATTGTTTTCTAGGAGTAATACATAGCTAAGTTGCATGAAGTAGAAAACATATATATTTAATATTTAAAACATACTTCATGATAATGCTTTAGATTTAATCAGCTTAACACAATCAACCTATTTCAATTTAAGCTGAGTTGGTGTTCAATACAAAACACAAAGCATTATGAGCATATACTTAGATATTTCTCCCCCTTTTTGACAACATCAAAAAGATAGTGAAACATAAAGCACAAAGATAAGAATACTCAAATATTTCTTTTCCTTATTGTACTCTGATTTGCATGTCCAATTATTGCAAGGATATGAATCATAAAACTCAAGGCAATAATATTAGAATCAGATTAATGAGCATAGATCAGAGCCAATTAAGATAATTTCATAGCAGAACACATCGAATGTGATTTCAAGAAGTTTTCTAATTTGATACCACAGATAGTTTTCTAATCAAGTATAGGTGGAATCTTCCTTAGGTTAATACAAGAAGTACCACAAATGATATTCAAGGAAACACATGAGTGGAAATCTAACATCTCTTTAATAAGTATGAAAGCTTGTTCATTTAAGACCTTTTGCCCAATCTATTAAGTATTTTATCAACATGAGAGCAATTTAATTAATTTTCAGAGTATAAGATCAAAACTTATATATTTGAAAGACATATCATCATGTTGGATCATTAATTCTTAATAACTTCAAGGTTCTTTTATGATAATAAGAGCATTGGGGCACAAATACCAAAATATGAATTCATGCAATTTATGATTCATCTCAGAGCTCTTTTAAAGACTTTCTTTTGTTCTTTTAGAAAATAAGCACAATTTGATACATAAACAATATGAATTGGCACAAAATTGAAGTTCTAAAGAGCAAGCCAATTAGATCTCATTAGTGAATTCCAAAATAGATTTTCTGAGAGATACTCAAGAAAATTTAACACATTATTCTTCCCCTTTTTCATTAAATTAGAGGCTCTTAAGATCAACTATTTAATATTCTTTCTTTCTCCTTTAGTTATGGATTTGTGCGATTGAGTTCCATAATACCTCTCCTTCTGAAATTTTCTTTCTCCCCCTCAATTGATTATTCCATTTAACAGTTTAGAGTTTGAAGATAATGTTCAATAAAATTGTCAATCTCAAAAATATGTTTTCCATAAGTTTCAGCTTATTTTCATAAGACTCAAGGTATGAGATAAGACATCCTTTATAGAACTCTTCTCAAGGCATAAACTTATAATTAAAGCAAGTATTGCATTATAAGGAGGTTCATCAAAATCAATCCATAAAAATCAAGGTATGCTTCAAATTGAAGTAACTTTAGGATAAGATATCTAAAGCTCCCTCTCAAAAGATGCATACTTCTTTAATCATTCTTTTCTTTTGTTGAATTTCAGATTTTAATGTTAAACGTGAATAAACCTGAAACTTTATGATATCAAGAATGTAGAGTGATCTAGAATTATTCAAAATTTATAGTAATCACTCTTTCTAATCCTTTAAGAACAAGTTATGCTTTCTCCTAATCTTAGAGAAAAATGTATAGAAATATTAATCAGAAAATGATTCATTTGAAGCTCAGTTTCTTTCAAAGGCATTTACATTTTCTTTCTTTTAGAATCATTCGAGTGAGCTGAAATATTTCTTGCTTTAAGATCATTCACTCTATTCTGTCTTTAATAATGTAGGAGAGAAAAACATATAGATGATCATTGAAATATATATATTTATAGAACTCAATTTCTTAATCACAGTTTTTCAGCAATGTATACATGAAGCCCAATAGATTTTTTTTTTTCAATATCAAAATAAAATCATATATTTAAAAATATTTACTTGCAATCAAGATCATTGAAAGCCATATCATTTAGGCCAATATTAGTATACTTTGAAGATAAGAAATGATATGTTTCGGATGCGTATCGGAGCAATCAACCAAAGGCATCAAAATTAATTCTATTTTTCTTTCATTAAGATTTTATTTAGAAATCATATGGAGTTTAAGCTTTTATACAAAATCAGATTCTGAATTACATAGGATTTTCAATTGAGGCTTTCAAAATCATAATTTGAGATATGTATCTTCCAGATTGTAGCTCATCTTAAATCATTACGTTTGAAAACACATATTTCAAACATGTAAGAGCATATTCAGAGTATTTGTATTTATGTTGAGTTTTGGTATGAGTTAGAACATTATATACCAAAGTTAATCAAGTTGAAGGATAAAAACAACTCAATTCATTTTGCCTAAATAGAGATATCTTTCTCTTCTCATTTCAACTTTCACATTTTAACGATGATTGTGAATGACAAATCTGAATTTTCTTACCAAACAAAAATTTTATGTAGTATTTCAAACAATCAATCAAATTGTCCAAGCATGAAGCATTACAAAATATTGAGAATCCATAATTTAAAGCATCATGCCATATGCAAAATATATTATGTGTTAAGTCATGCATTAGAATATTAAGAGTAAGAATGTTAAGGATCAAAATCAATTCTTTTCAAATAAACTCCCCCTATTTAAATATAATTTTGCACTGATTTCATCCTTAAAGTGTGTTTTCAAGTGATTAAAAAATTTGACTTGATTCTTCTTATATACTTTCATTTACTTTGTCTTTCATTTATAACTTTCTTATGCTCTATACTCTATTTGCTCCCTATCCGGTGGAGTTGGGAAGGGGCACGAGGTACTACCACTAGCCTCCCTCTTGTGCCGTCCCTAATATGCGAATAGTTGGGTCAAATAATGCCGGGTACTACCACTAGCCTCCCCATTGGCAGCATCCCTATGATGAGCAATATAGAAAGGTTAAAATGTTTACTTCAAACTCTCCCTGTTTAAGTGTAATTAATTATGAATTTTATCCCTTCCAAATGTGCCGAATATATTATGCTTGTTTTTCTTTTCTTTAAGATTGAAGTATTTGCCTTTGCTTAGATTTTACATCTCTGAATAATATCCATTTTCTTTTCTTTATCTCTCTCTCTTTTTGTTATTCTCAAGTAATTTACATGAAAGAGTAGAATAAAGAAATAATCTTATGTATCATATAGATGTATATCATGCAAACAACATTTTCATTATGCTCAAGGATTCATAATTTCTCACAAGTTATTTTAAATCAAAATTTTAAGCATAAACTTGTGTATTTCATGGTTATGACATCGGCAAAGATATATTTTAGTTTGGGCAAACCATGAAACAATTTCTAAAAGCATAAGTCAATCAATACATATATATAGACATGATATCAAGGAATTAATAATTAAAGATTTTAACCATGCCATACTAAGATTTAAGTTATTGACTTTGCTCAATTAATTTATGAGAGAGGTATCTAGAATTACCAATCCATTCTGCATTCTTCAGTCAAATACCTACTAGATTTCTTATGTATGAACTTTTGGCTGAAGAAGGTCCTCTCTCTTGTTTGCATGAGAATGTTTATTATATCTTACGTGGAGATATCCTTTAAGTTGAAATCTCTCATTTTTTTGCTCAAGGATCCTGCATTATTAACAAAATTCTTTTCTTCCTTGAAAGAAAGTTATTAGTTTCTTCAAGATACAAAACATTCATATAGCATATTTCTTAACTAGGTAACTCAACCTAAGATATGATAATCATTGAATGTTGAGTCACTTTACTCAAGAGATTGCCTAAATATAAGCAAACATATGTCACTTGAACTAAAGAAATAGTTTCATTAACCAAGATAGTTCAAGGACAAGCATGTGAGGCAATGGAAAGATTTATCAAGGTCAAATCAATTTCTTATTTCCAAAATCAATTTAGTTTAGATTCTATTTGCTTAAGATAATTATCAAAAGGATATGTTAGCTAGGTTCTAATCAACTTATCTTAAACGGTTGTTTCTTTCAAAATATGATTCATTAAAGTTGGATTGAAGTCTTGCATAAGGTCACATAATAAGCATACATTCAGGTCTACTAGCTGTATGATAAAATAATTATTCTATCATGCTTCAATACAGCTTTAAACAATAGATCTACTTTGCTCATCCTTTTCAAATTCTACAAGATGGGGTCATAGATATACCTTCTTCATACCAGTCTTCTATAAGGGTTTTCTTGTGGACTAACTTTGGTCAATGAAGATCCCCCTTTCTTGTTTGTCTTAATTTGAAGTTTGAGAGAAGATGTTAATTCATTCATCATATATATTTCAAACTCACCTTACATGAGCTAAGTAAAATCTTCATATAACTCTTCATTAGTAGAACCAAAAATGATGTCATCAATGCATACTTTGAGCAAATAAGATGCCACAAGTCCTTCTTTTTGATGTATAGATTTATCACTAATACTTTCTATCAAAAAGGTTAATTAAGCTTTTATATATCATGCTTTTGATGCTTGTTCCAAATCACATATTGCTTTATCATATATGTAATGTGTAATTTTTAAATATGGTGGTTATTTCACATAGATCTCCTTTTTAATGAAATAACCACATAGGAGTGAATTCTACACATTCATTTGACAGAATATAAAGCTCATGAAGCAAACGAATGATAATGGTGATCTTTACTTCTAGTCATGCAAGAATCTTATCAAGATCTATTTCATCTTTTCTTGATTTAGCCTTTTAGTAGTCATCAGTTTTTCTTCATTAAGTGCATTTCTGAAAAACTTAATTTGGTTATAATTATTAACAAGTTTTCAGATTATTATATGTAAAATATTAACCATATACATACATAATTTAATTTTAGTATCTTGATAATAAATCATTAGTCTCATAAAGAATAAAATGACTTGATATTTTTGCAACTAAAAACTTTTCATTGAATATTCTATATGCATTGCTTGATGAATGATATCCAAGGATAGACATATCTCTATCAGATTTGACATTATTTTCATAAGAGCATATCAAGCATAACATGTACGACTGAAAAATATAAAAGATATGCAATGGTTCATTTTCCATTTTTCAGAAGATCAAAAGGAGTTTTCATCAAAAATAGAACTAATAGAAATCATGTGTATGACAAGCAGTGATGATAGCTTTTAAAAATCATTTGAGTAGATAACTATCATACACAATTGTCTTTTTCATTTCTTCAAGAATTCTATTAACCCTATTTTATTTAAGGTGTCCTTGGTGCTGAAATAATTAATTTCTGTATAAACTTTATCAGGATTTTGGTTTTCAACACTGTGTCATGATACTCTTTATCTTCACAGTTTGGAAACCTTTATCATTTGAAACACTTTTACAAGATTTAGCAAATACATAAAATATTTCAAGTTTGTTTGCCAAGAACAAATCCAATGTAAGCTTTTGAAAACTTAGTGATGGAAACAACATCTTTAGATTTAGAAATTGATTCTTGTTTGTTTCCTTAGTTAACATGCATAGCAAACTTTGACCTTTCAGAAGATAATCTAAGTAAGCCAATGGCAAGGTCTTTTGAGATTAAGTACATACTAGCATGAGTTGATTTTATATGTCAAACATATTTTTTTTTTTAATCATGATATTCATAGTGCATATATTCAAGTGCACACCAAGTACACATTATCATATCTATGATCAATAAACAATAATGCCATGGATAAAAACTCTCAATCAAGCATATAGAGAATTCATAGAGTTATTCTTAATAAATTGATTAATTATTTAGCAACTTATCCAATAATGAGTAAAGTATCCTATAAAATGAAGTGATTTGATTATATTTCCAAAAGTATTTTCTATATCACAAAATTGATCAATACTAGCAATTCATATCAAATACTAAAGCAAAAATAATAATGAGATTTAAGGATTACTGATTTCATTATTATTATTTTTGTTAATAACTTTTTAAGTTTCTTTTTGTTCCATGGGTATCTTGGCACACCTATGTGTACATCTTCATTTTGGGTACCCAAGCTTGCTTGGGTCCTTGAGAGTTAGGACATATGGTTCCTTTTGGAACCCAAATATGTTTAATAGTAATAACTTTACCATTTGATTTAATTGTGTTAGAACGATAGGTAAAGTTGTTATGCCCATTCTTTTCATGTTTGAAATAAGTTATCTTATTTAATGGTTTGCTTGGTGAATTGATAACCTTTTTCTCTAGAGATTTATGGCTAAGTGGAGGAGTCAAGCTAAATTTTGATTTATCAAAATCAGCATGTTGGATTTCAAACATCATTTTTAATCTTTCAGAGCTTACGGTGAATTTGTTAATAACAGATTTTAATTGATTAATTTCTTTACTTAAGTTTTGATTTTCTTTAATTAAGTTATGATTTTTCTGAATCAATTCTTCTAAAAACGACCTTAAGCTTTCATTTTCAGAAGTTAGTTTCTTAAGATTTTTATTCTTCATAGCTAGTTTTCTACATTCACCATACAAATCATGAAAAGCATTCAAAAGTTCATTATAAGAATATTCTTCATGAAATTCATTTGGTGTAAGATTAGATTCAGATTCTACTTTATCTTCTTGTACCATAAGACATAAATTAGTTACCTCTTGTGGTTCATTGTTGCTCCTAACTTTCAATTCCTTGTTTGACTTTCTCTTGGTCAAGGCTTTCTTGCGTTTTACCTCTTTCTTCCTTTCTTCTTGCTTCCTCTTCTTCTTTGTCTTTAGGAAGCTGATTTGCCTCGGAGTCGACTCGGACATAATTGGAGTCGACTCGGTTAACTTGAGGGTCGACTCTGAAATACTTGGAGTCGACTCGACTGAGGTGGTAGATTCAACACCTTTTTCTGCAGTCTCATTGTTAGTATGCAATTGAAGCACATGTGAGCTAATCTGAGATTTATCATAAATATTTTCTAAAGTATCCCAGATTTCCTTAGCAGATAAGCATGCAGAAATTTCATTAAACTTTGTTTCTTGAATAGCACAATATAATATGTTCATAGCATTAGCATTCAATTGTGCTAAGTCCTTTTCATTAATAGTTTGAGAGAGTGTGTGAAGGTCATTTATTATGATTTTCCATAAATAATAGTTTTGTGATTGAATAAAAATGCGCATACGTATTTTCCAATGTGTATAGTTTATGCCATTAAATAGTGGAGGTGTATCAATTGATTGTCCTTCTCCTAGAAAACTATCAATTTGAGTTGTCATGATCTTTGGCTCTAGTCGGTTAAGACTACAAATAATATTTGAGCACCTGCTCTGATACCACTTGTTGCCCAGTAGATACAACCCAAGAGGGGGGGTGAATTGGGTCTTTTAAAACTTTTAACCTACTTCTAAAAGTTTTTGATTAATTATGCTAAGTTGTATAGATGCACAGTGAAAGTTAAACTTAGCAACAGTTTGATGTATAGAATGTGACTTGATTGAATATGCTTGCTACTAAAGAATTCACGGATAATAGTTGAGCATGCAATTTATCTAAGTGAGTAAGTGTGTACGTTAGACAGTAACAAGAAGCATTACAAACACAACAAACATATAGTGGTTCGGTGCACCCCAGCACCTACATCCACTCCCCAAGACCTCTTGGGAATTTCACTATAATCCTACAGATTACAGCCGGTTGTTTTACAAGCTCACAACCCAACTTGTTGTTTTACGAGCGCACAACGAACTCGGTCGGTTTTTCCAGGCTCACCGACTAGAACCACTCCGATTGTTTTTCCGGGATCACAATCGAACCCTTACACGTTGGTTTTACCCTCGGCTCACCAACAAACCTAACACCGTTGGTTTTCCCTTTGGCTTACCAACAAACCTTAACCCCTTGATTCAATCCCTTGATTGAATCAAGTTACAGGATATTAAAACAAAGTGTAAAACAAATCAAAGCTTCTTAAATAAGCAAATATAACAATATAAACAAAGAGAGTAAAGAGAAGCCCTCAAACGAGTTTTGAAGATGAAGGAGCTCGGCTTCTTCTTTACTTGACCCTCTTCTGATTTGGCACGAAGTAGAGGATTTCCGAGGCAGCACACGGATGAAGAGGAAGCTTTGGGATTCACTTGGATGCTCTTCTTCTCTCTATTTCACTTTGAATGGCCCTTTTTGTGCTTATGGGAGATTTTCCTTGTAATCTCTTTCCTAAATGTTTTCTCCCACTTCCATGCCTTCTCCCCTAGCTCTCCTCTTGTTTTTATAGCTTTAGATGGCGTGGAAACAAGAATCTAGCCGTTAGAGACAAAAATAGAGCCGTTGGACACAGTCTGCACTTCCTGACAATATTACCGTTGGGATCGGAGTCGACTCGCGCGATCAGGAGTCGACTCGTCTGTTGCAGGAGTCGACTCGTACTTTACTGGAGACGACTCGGCCACTGTTCCAAATTTGAATTATTGTGCATCCTCGACTGGGAGTCGACTCGTCTTAACCCGGAGTCGACTCGCCAACATCTGGAGCTGACTTGGCATCTTCGGAGTCGGCTCATCCCATGAATTCAGAGGACATACTTTCTGATTTTCTTCCTCGAGTCGACTCGGATTCTCTTGGAGTCGACTCGGCTCTCAGAGCCCGAAAACTGATCCTCTGCATTTTTGGCTTGTCTGGTCTTGGAGTCGACTCAAACTGTTCCGGAGTCGACTCGGCTCTCAGTTTCCGAAACACAGCCTTCTGCCATTTTGGTGTAGCGCTGCCTTGGAGTCGACTCGAGTTGTCTGGGAGTCGACTCGGATCTCAGAGTCCGAAAACTGCTCTCTGACTTTTTCCTTGTGTTCCACTGAGAGTCGACTCTCGCTTTCTTTGGAGTTGACCTGCCAACCATTGGAGTCGACTCGCGTTCCACAGGAGTCGACTCGAATCTCAGGGTCGAAAATCGCTCTCTGACTTTTGCCTTGTTTTCCTTAGGAATTGACTTGCCAGCTATTGGAGTCGACTCGAGTTCTTCAGGAGTCGACTCGCCTCTCAGGGTCCAAAATATCTTTTCTGTCTTTCTGTCTTGTTACTCCCTGGAGTCGACTCGTTCTACTCTGGAGCTGACTCGACAAGCATCGGAGTCGACTCGAATTCCTCAGGAGTCGACTCGAAGACTATTCTTTTGAATTTTCCTTTGAATTTGCTCCTCCAATTTGAATCCTTTGAACTTGAGACTTGGGCCAATAAATTGTAGCTTTCTTCCAACTTTTCTTGAGAGCTTTGGAGGCCTTCTTGTGTTTTTCCAACTTGCTATGTTCCTTGCAAAATAAATATCTTTCTCCTTGCAACATAAACATTAGTATCTATACTTCAAGGTTTTGTGATCATCAAAATCAATCTTTGAATCAATCTTTGGGTCATCACTCTGCTACTCAATAAAATTACAATATTCTTACTTCTTACAAGGCTCAAAATTTGGATTACTATCTGTTGCTGGTGGTCCAAACCGAGAACGATTGGCACAGCGGTGTGAACGGGGTTCCGTTTGAGTTGCCTTGGTTGGTGTTGATTGCGCTCCACCTTCCACCGGGAAACCTGCAAGCAAGCCTCGCACCACCACTGGGGTAGTGGGGGCCCTCCGACGATCAAGTCAGAGGAGATTGGAGAGAGATAATAGTAGCAAGTAAGAGAATGCTCTGGAAGTTCTTGCTTACCCCCCCTTCTCCCCCCAGCCGCATATATACCAGGCTGGGGGGTCCTTTTGGGGGGTTGGTCATCGTGTAGCACGATGGAGCTGCCACTGACATGGCCGTTACAGGGCGTCGTGGGGCAGCGCTGGGTACGGCCATGACAGGGCGTAGTGGAGCTCCGCTTTGTACGGCTGTTACAGGGGATCGTGGAGCAGCGCCAGATACAACCGTTGCAGGGAGTAGTGGAGCAGGAGGCTGCGGCGTGCCTCTGGGGAATAGCCTGTCGTTGTCGAGAGATGTCCGACTCGGGGTCGGGCTGCGGAGACGAAGATGTCCGACTCGGGGTCGGATTGCTGGATCAAGGGGCAGCCGACTCGGGGTCGGGCTGCGGAGCCGAAGATGTTCGACTCGGGGTCGGATTGCTGGATCAAGGGGCAGCCGACTCGGGGTCGGACTGCGGAGCCGAAGATGTCCGACTCGGGGTCGGATTGCTGGATCAAGGGGCTGCCGTAGTCTTCCTGGGTGCGCGTGCCGGTCACGTAGGGCATGGTGGCTAAGTTCCCCCGTAACAGTAGCCCCCCACTTCCGAGCCTGGAACCAGAAGGGGAACGGGTGAAGGGAGTGATGCTTCGAGATTGCCGCCATCCCTCGGAGAGGCGCGCGCGCTTCGAGCTCCCCGCCTTCTTTATGGCGTATGGCGGTTGTTGCTGACCTGGCAGTCTGAGGATTTCGGCGGACATCCTTCCTTAATGGCGTCGATTCGCCTTTGGGGCGCGAGCGACCCTTCGGCAGCCAGGCGTCCTCTGGCGTCACCGAGGCGTCACCCACCTTTCCGCCTATTTAACCGGAGGCCCTCCTCCGTCCGCCTTTCTCTTTACAGACATCTTCGAGTTTCTCCTTTGCGCTGCCGTCATTGCCGTCGGACTGTTCGCTTGCTCCTCCTTTGACGCTCTCGGAGCCGTTCTTCCTTCTCTTCCGGTGAGTTGCCCCATTCTTCAATTTAAGGCTCTCCATACTTTCTCCTTTTGTATTAGTGTACTCCAGTCATTCCGGTCCTTTCTCCCTTCTTGACCCCGTCCTGACCGTAGATTCACTGGCCATTAGGGATGGGCGAAGTGAGAGCAGACCGCATTAAGTCGGAGCTGGTCGCCGAAGACCTAGATAGGTTCGTGGCTCGATACCACCTTCCCGAGGCCTGCAATGTTACGCTCCCGGGGCCTGAGGAGAGGATGTCCCATCCTCCTCCAGGGAAGGTTGCCATCAATGAGGGCATTCTTCAGGCCGGGTTCCGCTTTCCTCCCTCGGACTTAGTCGTTCAGGTGCTTCGGGGTTTAAGAGTGGCGCCGACGCAACTGGTGCCGAACTCATGGCGCGCCCTGACGGCCTTTCAGGTTCTCTGCCGCATGCACGAGGTTCCCGCCACCCTGAATGTCTTTTGGGAATGCTACGGCCTGAGCGGCCACCCCCAGGACAAAGGGTGGTGGTGCTTTGCGGCGCGGCGAGGGTGCGGCCTCGTCAAAGAGGCTCCTACCTCCATTCACGGCTGGAAGGGGCGCTTCTTTTTCGTTGACGCAGATCCCTCTTGGGGAATCAGGGCAACCTGGGAGACGCCGATGAAGTCCCCGATTGGCCTATCGAGGTTGTCGAGGGAGGAATCCGATGGCGTCGCCGTCTTGAAGGGGTTGGTTGCCGAGGGCCGGCTCCCCTCGGTGGCTCGCCTTATTTCCGAGGATACCTTGGTGAACGTCGGTCTGAGCTCGGTCCCCGCTGACCGTGAGCCCGCCACCATTTCTTTTTTAGCTCTTTTCTCCTCTTTCGTCTCGTTCTTTCCTTCAGTTTCTCAACCTCCGACCACCTCGTCCTTTTTGCAGAGATCGACGACGTCATGCGGTCGGACAAGGCAACGGCTGTTGGTAGGACGTCCCTACTGGAAGCAGTCCGGAGGAAGAAACGAGCTCCTCCGAGCGGGGCCCCACCGGCGAAGAAGTCCTGCCGGTAGGCGACTCCGACGCCGACAGACGGGTCCGGACCCACCGATCAGGGGGACGCCGCGGGCGCGGACCGGCAGTTGACGCTGTATCAGCCCTCCGATGCCGAGACTACCGTTTCTCCGGAGGCATCACCCGGGCGCGCCCGAGATGGACGGGTCGGACGTGATCGGTCCCCAGCCCAGCCTTCGACTCGGTCGGCTCCGGATGATACGAGGAGGGACGCGCCGAGGCCCCGGCCGAGCGGGACCCTGTCAATTCCAGGGGCGGTCCCCGCCCCGAGCATGGTCAGCATGACTCTTCCCCAAGCGATGGGTAAGGGTAAGGCTGCAGAACCACCGTCCGACTCCGGGGAGAAGTCGGGGCCGGCCTTCCCTTTCGCCGGCGCCCGAAACCTCATCGAGACGGTGCTGCTGGAGAAGGACCGCAGGCAGGTCCGGGAGATGAGGGTCCCTGACATTGGGGCTGCCAGCTGCGTCTGTCTCATGTCGGTGAGTGTTCTTTTGGTCGCTTTCATCATTTATAGGCTCTGTTGATCCCCGCCTGACGCCCTCGTTTTTCCTATCTCTTAGCTCGCCCAGTACATGATCCGCCTGGAGGAGTGCTACGAGGAACAGGCGAGGCTTCTGGCGAGGGCCGAGAGCCAACTGAAGGCAGTAGAGGAGGGAGGTCAGGCTGCGGCGGGGAGGACGACCAGGGACCTCGAGATGAGGCTCCAGGTGGCCGAAGAGCGGGCACTCGGCTTCGTCACCCTCGAGAAGCAACTGTTGGAGGCTCAGGAGCAACTCAAGGTTGCCTCGGGTCTCGAGGGCGAGATCAAGAAGGCGGAGGAGCGGGCCGAGAAGCAGTCCCGGAAGGCTGCCGACTACCGGGAGAGGTGGGAGAAGGCCCAGCGGTCAGCCGACAACGCCCGCAACCGAACCCGGTCTCTTGAAGCCAAGCTGGGCGAATTGGAGTCGGCCTTGGAGAAGTCCCGCGCGAGCGACCAGGAGCTTCAGTCGCGCCTGGAGGAGGCTGAGGCTGCTCGCATTGCTGCCGAGGCGAAGCACAAGGAGGCTCAGGCTGATCTGCTGAGGATCTCCTCCGAGGCGGACGACCGGATTGTGGCGAAGGTCTTGGAGGCGAAAGCTCAGATTATGGAGCGGGCAGAGGCGGCGCTGGCCGAGAAGAGTGCGGAAATCGGGCGTCAGGCGGTACAGGCTTATCGTCAGTCCGCCGAGTTCACCCGTGATATGTCGGAGGCGGTACAGGCCTATCGTCAGTCTGACGAGTTCGTCCGTGACATGTCGGACGCGGGGTCCGACTCCTTTATCTTAGGCTTCGAGGAAGGCCTGACAAGGGTGTCGGCTAAGTACCCCGAAATTGACCTGAGTGGGATCTCTCTTTTAGACTCTTCTCCGGCGCCATTGCCTGCTGATTCTCCAACCGCCTCCCTACCCCCTGCGGACGTGCCCGGCGTTCCCGACCCGGGGGTTCCTCCAAGCTGACCTTCTGTATTTTTGTTCTTTTCTTTGTGTGTTGGCGTTTTGCCAAGTTGTATGGGTCTCGGCCCTGAAACAATGAAAGTTAATGCAAATAGAGTTTCTTCATTTCACTTTCGTCCTTCTTTTTTTTAACTCTTGGTAGCGTCTCGCTGACTCCCGACTCTTGAAATTCTTCTGGCGCTAGGCCAGGTATCTGAGGGTTAGGCCTCAGGGAATTCTTCCGGCTCTAAGCCAGGCATCCGAGGGTTAGGCCTCAGGAACTTCTTCCGGCGCTAAGCCGGGCATCCGAGGGTTAGGCCTCAGGAAATTCTTCCGGCACTAAGCCAGGCATCCGAGGGTTAGGCCTCGGGAAATTCTTCCGGCGCTAAGCCAGGCATCCGAGGGTTGGGCCTCAGGAAATTCTTCCGGCACTAGGCCAGGCATCCGAGGGTTAGGCCTCAGAAAATTCTTCCGGCACTAGGCCAGGCATCCGAGGGTTAGGCCTCAGGAAATTCTTCCGGCGCTAAGCCAGGCATCCGAGGGTTGGGCCTCAGGAAATTCTTCCGGCGCTAAGCCAGGCATCCGAGGGTTAGGCCTCAGGAAATTCTTCCGGCGCTAGGCCAGGCATCCGAGGGTTAGGCCTCAGGAACTTCTTCCGGCGCTAAGCCAGGCATCCGAGGGTTAGGCCTCAGGAACTTCTTCCGGCGCTAAGCCAGGCATCCGAGGGTTAGGCCTTAGGAAATTCCGCTCGTTGGTCGGCCAAGGCTGGCGCAAGCCGAGGCGACCGGTCGGGGCTTCAGGCTAGTTTGCTCCCGGGATGATCATCGGGTTAGCCTGGCATCCGAGGGCCAAGCCTCGGGAGATTCCGCTCGTTGGTCGGCCAAGGCTGGCGCAAGCCGAGGCGACCGGTCGGGGCTTCAGGCTAGTCTGCTCCCGGGATGATCATCGGGTTAGCCTGGCATCCGAGGGCCGAGCCTCGGAAGATTCCGCTCGTTGGTCGGCCAAGGCTGGCGCAAGCCGAGGCGACCGGTCGGGGCTTCAAGCTAGTCTGCTCCCGGGATGATCATCGGGTTAGCCTGGCATCCGAGGGTTGTCAGGCCTTAGGAAATTCCGCTCGTTGGTCGGCCAAGGCTGGCGCAAGCCGAGGCGACCGGTCGGGGCTTCAGGCTAGTCTGCTCCCGGGATGATCATCGGGTTAGCCTGGCATCCGAGGGCCGAGCCTCGGGAAATTCCGCTCGTTGGTCGGCCAAGGCTGGCGCAAGCCGAGGCGACCGGTCGGGGCTTCAGGCTAGTCTGCTCCCGGGATGATCATCGGGTTAGCCTGGCATCCGAGGGCCGAGCCTCGGGAAATTCCGCTCGTTGGTCGGCCAAGGCTGGCGCAAGCCGAGGCGACCGGTCGGGGCTTCAGGCTAGTCTGCTCCCGGGATGATCATCGGGTTAGCCTGGCATCCGAGGGTTGTCAGGCCTCAGGAAATTCCGCTCGTTGGTCGGCCAAGGCTGGCGCAAGCCGAGGCGACCGGTCGGGGCTTCAGGCTAGTCTGCTCCCGGGATGATCATCGGGTTAGCCTGGCATCCGAGGGTCGAGCCTCGGGAAATTCCGCTCGTTGGTCGGCCAAGGCTGGCGCATGCCGAGGCGACCGGTCGGGGCTTCAGGCTAGTCTGCTCCCGGGATGATCATCGGGTTAGCCTGGCATCCGAGGGCCGAGCCTCGGGAAATTTCGCTCGTTGGTCGGCCAAGGCTGGCGCATGCCGAGGCGACCGGTCGGGGCTTCAGGCTAGTCTGCTCCCGGAATGATCATCGGGTTAGCCGGGCATCCGAGGGCCGAGCCTCGGGAAATTCCGCTCGTTGGTCGGCCAAGGCTGGCGCATGCCGAGGCGACCGGTCGGGGCTTCAGGCTAGTCTGCTCCCGGGATGATCATCGGGTTAGCCTGGCATCCGAGGGCCGAGCCTCGGGAAATTCCGCTCGCTGGTCGTGCGCCTGTCGCTTGCCGCCCGACGGGATTTCTCCGTGGCCAGCTGCGATCGTGTTTCTCCTCCTCTCCAAGCGTCGCCTGGGGAACACCAGATGGGCATTAAATGCTAATTGAGGGGTTACCTGGGAAATCGGATCGCCAGTTGCTGCTTGCGAGGAGTGTCAGTTAAGCGGCCGCGATACGCGCGTTCTTCGAGGCGGATGCGGCCTGGGCGCGAGCGGAGATATGTGGACCTAGGGGTACAGGCCACCCGGAGTGTCCTGCACAAAGAATGCGATTAAGAAGAATAACGCTTAGGAAATCGCGGGAAGATACGCCTCGAGAGCCGGATCGGCTCCGGATTCAATGCGCCCGCATTTATTGGAGCCACCCGCATCGGAACGACCGGGGGGGCGCAGTTTGGCTATAAATATAGGTGCAGGTGCGATGGAGCCTGCCAAGCCGGAGCTGTTCAGGTTGCCATGGATCGTGGGCCTCCTCTCCGGCGCATGGTTGAGAGACCCCTATCGAAGGAACAGGAGGCGCGCCCTTCGCGACTTCCGCCAACTAGCCGTTTCATCTGGGATCAACAAGGAGGTTCTCCCCGGCGGAACTCCGCTCTAGGCGTTTCATCCGGGATCACGTCTCCCCTCCTTGAAGTTCAGCCTCCCGATTGAGCTCCGCACCGGACGCTTGATCCGGGACCGCGCCTCCATATGCTCTTCTCCCTTGTATCCCTTCTCTCCCCTAACACTGGGGAGGACCGGAATATCCCTTGGAGGTGGCGTTCCCCTGGAGGCAGCGGGAGCTTCTTCTGCGGCGGCTCCTCGTCTTTTTCGTGAGGCGTGGATGGCGCCTCTGGGTAGGAGCAGTGTGGACTTCTCCTTCGTCCACTTCTTCTTCATCCGCGCCGGCTCTTCGTCTTTTTCGTGAGACGTCGATGGCGCCTCCGGTTGGAAGCACCCACTTCCGGTGGGATTGCAGCCGCTTCGGATGGAGGTTTCGGGATCCCAGATCTTCAGCTCCTCGGAGTCTCCACCTCTTCTTTACTTTCTTTACACCCTAATTCCCCTTTGGGAATTCCTTGTAATCACACGAGCACGCCATTGTAACCAGAAATTATTGAAATGAAAAGTGTTGTACATTTTTGAACTGTCTTTCTGGCATTGTTGTTCTACTGGTAATACATCCGCAGGTTAGCGGAATTCCAGCTCCTTGGAATTTCTCGACCATCTAGGGCCTCCAACTGGTAGGAGCCAGGTCGGTTTACCCAGCGAACCCTATACGGGCCTTCCCAATTTGGCGCTAGCTTCCCACCTTCCGCAGGTTGAGATGCTTTAGCTCGCCTTAGCACCAGATCTCCGATTCTGAAAAGCTTCGGTCGGACCTTGGAGTCGTAATATCGGGCCACCCTCCGCTGATACATCGCCATCCGAACCTGCGCCATTTTCCTCGCTTCTTCCAAGAGATCCAGGTTCCCTCGGAGTTGCTCCGAATTGGCCTCGGGTCGGTGCGCGGCCACCCGAGGTGAGGGGAGTCCGAGCTCCACGGGGACAACGGCTTCCGTGCCATAGGTTAGGCTGAAAGGCGTCTTCTCGGTAGGGGTCCGATGCGTGGTCCGATACGCCCAAAGGACATTCTCGAGTTCTTCGACCCAAGCTTGCCCCGTCCGACCGATTCGCGCTTTGATTCCTTGGAGGATTGTCCGATTTGTGACCTCGGCCTCGCCGTTGGTTTGGGGATGCGACACAGATGTGAACCGATGCTCGATCCCGAACTCCTCGCAGAAGTCACGGAAATGCTTGTTGTCGAACTGTCGACCATTATCCGAGATGAGGACCCGAGGTACCCCAAATCGGACAATGATGTTCTTCTTCACGAACTTCCGGACTTGCGCCTCCGTGATAGTGGCCAGCGGCTCTGCCTCCACCCACTTGGTGAAGTAGTCGATTGCAACAATCAAAAATTTCTGCTGAGCTGAAGCGACGGGGAATGGTCCGAGGATATCCATTCCCCACTGGGCGAAGGGCCAGGGTGCAGTGATTGGTGCCAAGGGGACAGAAGGGACTCTCTGGACGTTGGCGTGGCGCTGGCAGGCGTCGCATTTCC
Organism: Phoenix dactylifera; assembly: GCF_051530095.1. Lineage (NCBI taxonomy): Eukaryota > Viridiplantae > Streptophyta > Magnoliopsida > Arecales > Arecaceae > Phoenix > Phoenix dactylifera. Next base: position 20,025,179 of record NC_143201.1, read on the forward strand.
GTACATGATCCTTTGAGTCCTCCAACAAGGTAGGCCAATAATAGCCTTGTCTCATGATCTTGTGCGCTAAGGACCTAGCCCCCAAGTGTGATCCGCAAACGCCTTCGTGGACTTCGCTGAGGACGTAGGCCGCTTCCGAGGGGCGGAGGCACTTTAAGAGGGGGGCGGTGAACGAGGTCCGATACAGCCTCCCTTCATAGAGTACGTAGTGGGCGGACTTCATAACAAGTCGCCGAGCTTGATCTTCGTCTTCAGGGAGGATCCCTTCGGCGAGGTAGGCGACAAGCGGGTCCATCCAAGACGGCTCCGGATCAATCGCCATCACCGCTCCAGCCTCGCCGATGCTCGGGGCATCTAGGGTCTCCAGGTAGATCGCCCTCGACAAGTTGTGCGCGTCTGCGCCCACTAAGCGGGACAACCTGTCGGCCCTGGCATTTTCACTTCTTGGGACCTGCTGGATGTCGACACTGCCGAGGTCGGGAATGAGTGCTTGCACCTTCCGGACGTAATTTTGCATGGTCGGGTTCCGGGCCTCGAACTCCCCACGGACCTGCCCGACCACCAGCTGGGAGTCGGTGAAGACCTTCAGGCGCCGGATGCCGAGCTCCTTGGTGAGTTTGAGTCCCGTGACTAGGGCCTCGTACTCCGCCTCGTTGTTGGTCACTGAAAATCCGAACCTCAAGGCGTACTCGGCTATCACTCCATCAGGACTGGTAAGGACCAGCCCGGCCCCTCCACCTTCGGGGTTCGACGACCCATCGATGTGAAGCGTCCAAATCGGGAGGTCGAGGCTGGGTGTTTCCGGCGACCTAGGTTCCGCCTCCTGCACCGTGCACTCAGCGAGGAAATCCGCGAGCGCCTGGGCCTTGATGGCGGGTCGGGGCTGGTAGCGGATGTCGAACTCACCAAGTTCTACTGCCCACTTCACCAGCCGTCCCGCATTCTCAGGATTGCTGAGGATCTGCCGCAGCGGTTGATCGGTCAAGAGGGTGACAGAATGGGCCTGGAAATAGGGGCGAAGCCTCCTGGTCGCGGTCAGCAGCGCGAAGGCGATCTTTTCAGCCTTCGTATACCGCGTCTCGGCATCCCGTAGGACCCGGCTGATGTAGTACACAGGCTTCTGGAGCTTTGCCTCTTCCCGAACCAGTACCGCACTGACTGCGGTTGGGGAGACCGCCAGATAGAGGTAGAGCATCTCCCCTTCTTGCGGCTTGGACAGCAGGGGAGGAGACGCCAAGTATTCCTTGAGCTGGTCGAATGCTGCTTGACATTCGGCCGTCCAGAGGAAGTCTTTCGGGCGTTTCAACACCTTGAAGAAAGGTTGGCAGCGTTCGGCCGATTTTGCCACAAATCGTCCGAGCGCGGCGACCCTCCCAGCGAGCTCCTGAACCTCCTTCACTTTGGTCGGAGGGGATATATCTTGGATGGCCTTGATTTTGTCCGAGTTGGCTTCGATCCTCCGCTGGTTGATAATGAAACCGAGGAACCTCCCGGCCGAAGCGCCAAAGGCGCACTTCGCTGGGTTCAGCTTCATGCGAAACTTCCGCAAGGTGGCGAAAGTCTCCTCCAGATCCGCGATGTGCTGGTCTGCATGGCGGCTCTTCACCAGCATATCGTCCACGTACACCTCCATGTTCCGGCCGATTTGTTCTTTGAAGATTTTGTTGACGAGGCGCTGGTAAGTGGCGCCAGCATTCTTCAGACCGAAGGGCATTACCTTGTAACAGTACAGCCCTCGGTCTGTTATAAAGGCAGTTTTCTCCTCGTCCTGTGGAGCCATCATTATCTGGTTGTAGCCGGAGAAGGCGTCCATGAAAGACAGCAGCTGATATCCGGAAGTCGCGTCGACCAGTTGGTCTATCCGCGGAAGCGGAAAGCTATCCTTGGGGCATGCCTTGTTCAGGTCGGTGTAGTCGACGCACATCCTCCACTTTCCGCTCGCCTTCCGGACAAGTACGACATTTGCCAGCCATTCGGGGTAGCTGACCTCCCTTATGAATCCTGCCTCCAAGAGCTTGTCTACCTCCTGGTCGACCACTCGGATCCGATCCGGGGCACAGTGTCTCTTCTTCTGTTTTACCGGTCGGTGGGTCGGGTCGACGTTGAGGGCGTGAGAGATGACCTCCGGGTCGATCCCAGGTACATCGGCCGCCGACCAGGCAAACACATCGACATTGGCTCGGAGGAATTCCACCAACCGGGCCCGAGCTCCCGGGTCGAGATTGGCGCCGACCCGGATCGTCCTGTCCGGGCGACCTTCCTCGAGGGGAACTTCGATCACACCCTCGGCCGGCTCCCCGTGCCGCAAGGCCACCTCGTCTCTGGCGTCGAGGGACTCGACGCTTAAGGCTTTTACGGGCTTCTTCCCTTTGAGAGTTGCTAGGAAACATTGCCTTGCGGTCGGTTGGTCACCTCGGACCTCTCCAATCCCAGCCGCCGTGGGGAACCGCATGAGCAAGTGGTACGTAGAGACCACCGCGCGAAGGGCGTTCAGTCCGGGTCGTCCGAGGATAGCGTTGTAGGCCGAGGGAACACGGACGACCAAGAACCCGAGCCGCACCGTGGCTTCTGCGGGTGCAACGCCCGCAGTCACAGGCAGCTCAACGACACCTTCGGCCGAGATAGCGTCACCAGTGAATCCTATGAGGGGGGTGGATGTTTTGTGCAACAATTGTCTGGACAAGCTCATCTTTTGGAAGGCCTCGTAAAACAAAATATCAGCTGAGCTTCCACTATCCACAAGAACACGCCTTACATCATAGTTTGCCATAGTGAGGGAGATCACCATGGCGTCATCGTGGGGGGTCTGAACCCCCTTTACATCTTCATCACAAAAAGTGATTACATTACCGACCCTCTGCCTCTTTGCGACGGCTGCTCCTGACGCTTCAGTCGAGCCCCCTGCGTTCCTCTCGGGCCGGGGGCAGCCCCCAGTGATAGTGTGGATCACGCCCGCGACGGGTCGATTCTGCTCCCGAGGCTCCTGAGGGGCCGGGTCGGCCGGACGCGGGTCTGCGGGGGGACGTCGGTCGTTCACATATCGACCGAGACGCCCTCGGCGGATGAGAGCCTCGATCTCGTCCCGAAGCTGGAAGCAGTCTTCGGTGTCGTGGCCGTGGTCCCGGTGGTACTCACAGTACGCCCGAGAGGGCCTCCTCCCAGGAATCTTCTTCATCTGTCTCGGGACCGGGAGGTCCTCCCGCCCCTTGATTTCCATGAGGATCTAGGCCCGGGGAGTCAGGAGAGGAGTGTACCGGTTGAAACGTCGGGGCGGAGAACGAGGGCGTAGGGCGCCGTTGTTCCTCGTCGGCGACAGGCTTCTGCGCCGACGTTGAGGCGTCGGGCTCCTCCTCTGGCGTGCCTCTTTTCGCCTTTTCTTCCCGAGCTTTGGAG